>NC_069499.1:804952320-805139820 GCF_027579735.1 Bombina bombina | reverse complement strand
CATTAAGTACACTGGAATTTATTGATGTCATATTTTTATTAAACAAACAGACTTATATTGACAATAGGAAGTGACGCCATAGATAATAAGGAGGATTCATACACAAACGACAGATCACATCTATCGATCAAAGTGCCATAATAAAAATAGATAGATCATTTATCTATCTATTAACTGCTATAATAATAAAAAGGCTAGTAGACTTATTTACTTATTTACATCTTGTGACCAATACAAATAACGTCAAACCGGATATAGTTAAACCGGAAGTTACGTCATAAACAAACAACGGCGTATTTACACACATAAGAAAAAGTATAAATAAAGACCTTTGAAATACCAACAACACAAAACATCAACCTCTAATATATTAGGTATGATAAAAAATAACCTATCTGATCTAGTTCTACTACTTAGGATAAAAATGAAAATCGTCAAACCGGAAGTACCCAACCGGAAGTGACGTCACAAACAAATATAGCGTACTTACAAACATATAATTAAATTGTAAACAAGGACCCTTCATAACACTAATAATAGAATACAGCAGCAACTTTTTATGTACCATCAAGTTAAGGAATAACATATTTGACTAATTTGGTGAGAAATACAGAAATCGTCAAACCGGAAGTAGCTAAACCAAAGCACTTCCGGTCACAATTACACATCCCCTATATAAGGCCATCAGTAAGCAACACACACCAGTCTTGATAAAGGCCCAGAGAAGGCCGAAACGCGTAGACAACACTGGTAAGCCTTATTTCATTTGAGGAATATATTGTGATTATTCTACACATTGTTTTTATCTTTCTTTCCACAGGTTTTTATACATATTTTTTCCCCCTGATTTTTTAATATTTTTATTTTATTTTTGGAATTATCTGCACTGTGTCATTCAGTGTGCTCTTACCTTCACCACCCCAGCCACTCCAGGCTGGCCACATCTACACTAACATTCTACATTTTTTTTTTTTTTTATCCCTTTCTTTTGGAAGCACACCAAAGAGGAGTATCACATTGGATTTATTTTGGATCAAAGATAAAAAAATTTTTAAAAATTTTTTTGTAAATTATGGAAATTTTCTCACATACTGACTATCTCTTGCACTGACTTTTTAAGGACACATTTTTTTCACTTTGGACATTTTGATACTTGATTTTTTGAATTTTTTACCTTTTGAATTTTTTACCTTTTGAATTTTTTACCTTTTGAAAGATTTTTTCACTGTTTATATTGCAACCTTTGATGTAATCACCCCAGTTTTAGCTCACTTGGAGTATAACCCCAAGTCACTGTGTAGTACTACTGTTTATATTTTATTGTATACTTTATTTTTCGACTATTAATATCTTTTATTGTATAGCGTGGATCCATGCTTTTTAGCCTTGTATTTCAACTACATTTTTAACATTACATGATGAGCTGTATTAAACATTTTTAACACTTCAAACCTTAGCCATTTATTGGCGCCTGGGATTTACCTTCATATTTACTATTTCTCCAGGTGATAACTAGGTATCACCCCCCTAGGCTGATAAGGTTCTAGTAGGCGCTGGGATATTTTCATATTGTTTACCACTGTAGTCACTCCTAGTTATATTCCAGCAGCCTCTATACTGTTACTCTATATTCCGTAACATGGAATCCCTAGCTGCACTTAGACAGGATGTATGTATTGATGTGAACAAACAGACCAAATTAATCAGCATTGAAATAGATGAGGATGACACTATAGACATACAGTCCATCTTTAGAGAATTAGAAAAACTATTAATTTCAGAGGTTAAATATAAAGCTGAAATTTCGTTTCTCAAAAAATGCTTAGAATTAGACATCATCCCCAAAGGCCTCATGACACATAAGGAATGCGCTTTCCCTCTATCTGATTCCATCTCTGATAAATGGAAACTAGTCCTGATAAACACATCAAGACATCTGATAAAACTAATTATAGAATATAGAGAATCCCTAGCACGTGACATGGATTCCAAAATAAAAGAGAATGAAGAAATTCTAATTAATTTGGAACACTCTGGACAAGAGTCTATTGATATTTTAGAAAAAAAAGATAACCTTTTTAAAAAAGTGAAAAAAATCAGAGATGAAGTTATTCAAAAAAAGACAAAAAAACTCTTGAGAGAACTGGAAAGTAAGGAAATAACTGTTGAGGAACACACGAATACTGTGACAACAGAAACTACAGATACTAACACAGAGGGAGATATAATAAACAAAATTACGCCTGTAGAATACACTAATGAACACACACAGAACTTAGACTATAACTACGAATATAAAAAACAAACAAAGAGACACTATGGACCCAAAAATCAGGAACAATATACACCATATCGAAGACGATTTACACGACCAAATTACTATATTCAAACACCTTATGCGAACAATAGGTTCAGATCTTATCATGATAACAGGTGGCAAAACAATAACTACCGAAGGGACTATGAGGATGAAAGGGATTTTAGACATAGGGAGGAATACAGACCTGAGAGAAGGAGAGATACTGGGTATAACAGATGGGATTATACACGAGACAGAAGACCAGAGTACCCAGAAAATAGGGGAGAGTACCTACACCAAGACCCATCGAGAGGACACTACTACGAGAGGGGATCGAACCATCATAGACAGAACGAACCTAGACCCAATTATGGGATCTATAGAGCAAACGCACCTTTTGAAAGATATAACAAAAGGGACGAATTTTACCAAAACAATGCGCACAAAACACCAAAGAGGAAAGAAGGACAGATCCCTCACAAGAATATTGAGGATGATAAGAAGGATGAATGGAAAATCCAACAACGCCCCAGAAAAATGGAGCCATATAAGGATCAACACAAAGATTACCTTATATCAACATCTGCTACAAACACACCATCATCATCGTCTTTTTTAGGACCAGATCACCCACACAACAGGGAGAGAGACAGATCTGCCAAACAACAGAGAGAGATAGGTCCATGAAGACTGATGATACCAACAAGAAGAAGAAACATCGAGGAAGACGAGGAGGAGCAAAAGTAAACAAAAGAAATAAAAACAAAGACGAGGAGACCACTATGGAAGACAACAATGGTATATTTAACCTCAGTTCTCACACATTGACCAAGGAAGAAAACTCCATATTGAAACTGGGCCTCTCATTTGCTCCAAGTAGAAGCCTGGACAAGTTCCAAACCTTCATCAATACCAAAGAATTTATACGAAAGTTGACATTAAAGAGATTCTTCGCCAAATCAGCAATCGAGAGAACCGTATATAAATCATACGAATACGATGATGTCTACAGACACACAGACTTGAAGCCTAAGTCTACATTTAACCCCACAAACAGCAAAGGAGTAGCCATAGAGGCCTTTGAAACAATTGTATGCAAAGAAATCAAAGACCTACACTCTAAGAAATTGAGATTAAAAACGCAGAATCTCTCTAAACAACAAATTGCAACCATAAAAAATTTGGAAGAAAACCACAACTTGATCATCAAACCGGCTGATAAGGGGGGCGGGATCGTCATCATGGACAAAAGGGATTACAAATCCGAAAACTCCAGAATCCTGAATGACCAAGAGACATATCGAAAACTACCTTCAAATCCGGTAGAGATTTATAAAAAGGAATTATTACAAATATTGGATCCAGCCAAAGAACAAGGAATACTAACCACTAAGGAATATAACTACATTAACATCAGTTATCCAATCACACCGGTACTATATCATCTGCCAAAGATTCATAAATCTCTACAGAAACCACCAGGTAGGCCGATTATTTCAGGTATCGGCTCTTTGAGCAGCAACCTATCTGAATACATTGATCTAAACCTACAGAGATATGTGAAACAATTGCCCTCATACCTCAAGGACTCCACCCAGATATTACATCTCTTACAAGAAACCCCATGGGAAGATGGCTATATTTTAGCAACATGTGACGTGATGTCATTATATACATGCATCCCCCATGAGGAAGGACTAGAAGCAGTAAAATTCTTCCTTGATAAAGATCTGGAAATACCTGAGGCTCAGAAAGACTTCATTTTGGATGGAATCAAATACATCTTGACCCACAATTACTTCCATGATGATGGAAACTTCTACCAACAGATTTGCGGTACGGCGATGGGGACCAGGTTCGCGCCCAGTTATGCAAACCTATTCATGGGAAAATGGGAAAACATCTTCTGGGACTCATGCCCGGCAAGCGCGGACCTGGTCCTCTATCGCCGCTATATAGATGACATCATTATCATCTGGAAAGGGACCCAGGAGGACCTGAACTACACCATTGAAGTCATGAACAGAAGCACCAACAGTCTGAAATTCACTCATTCATGGAGTAAAACTGAACTCATCTTCCTGGATCTAAAAATAGAGGTCATAGACGGTAAGATTGAAACCTCCACTCACTTCAAAACAGTAGACAGTAACACATACATCCACAACATGAGCTGTCACCATAGAAATTGGAAGGAGAACATACCAAAAGGACAACTGGTAAGGATTAAGAAGAACTGCTCGACAGAAGAAAAATGGAATGAACAAGCCAAAATCATCAAAACAAAGTTCCTGGAGAGAGGTTACAAGGAGAGTCTATTGGAACAGAAAAGCGAAGAAGTAAACAACATCGATAGAAATGAACTTTTGAAATATAAAGAAAAAACACCACGGACAGAAGATGACTCCCTCAATGTATTAATGATTACAGAATACAGCGAGAATAAGAGCATCATCGAAAAAATATTTCAAAAACACTGGTCAATTTTAAAAGAAGATGACCTGATTGGTGACAAAATTCCAGAAAGACCCAAATTTGTATACAGGAAAACCAGGAACTTACAGAATAGACTAGCTCCCAGTATAGAAAAAAAGAAGAATCTGGGTATCAAAGACACATTCGGAAAAGAAGTGAAAGGCTTCTTCCCTTGTGGATCTTGTAAAGCCTGCAAAAACGGTAGTAAATCCAACACATTTTACAGTTTTAACACAAAACAAAGATATAAAATACATGAACTGATCAGATGTCAGGACAGCGGAGTGATTTACATACTGCAATGTTCATGTGGTCTACAATACGTGGGCCAAACTTCGAGGTCCTTGAGAGAAAGGATACGTGAACATCTACGACTTATCGAAAAACTAAACACAGATACCGCTTTATATAGACACTTTACAAGCAAACACAAGGGAAATATAAAGGACTTGACATATATGGGCATACAGAAGGTACGAAAAAATTGGAGAGGCGGCAATTACACAAAAAAATTACTAACCGCCGAGTCAAAGTGGATCTTTAACCTGGACTGTCTGTACCCTAAGGGGTTAAACAATAAAGAAGACCTCTCTCATTTATTTAATATGATATAACATCTCTACACCCACAAAAGAATCCTATCCCCTCGGGGTACTTTCCCCTAAGGCTGACTCTCCACTATTTTTCCCTAAGTCTGAATGTCCACCACCAAGGTTCCTCTCCCCATAATGAAGGAGATAAACTCTGTTGCTCTAAAAGCACAGAAGCTTTTATCAGAAACTATCTACTAAAAACTCCAACCTCACTATAATCCTTACCCTTCGATCTCCTTCTCCAAGGCACTGGTCTCCATATGGAATCAATTTATATTAAGAAGAAAAACAACAATCTTCTATATAAAGTTTCAAAATTCAAGTTAACGCAATTTGATGCAATCAAATCCCTCAACCAACTATAGGAAACCGAGCCATACACTGGATACCAGGCCTCCTATTATTATTTCATTCCTCCCACAGTCCCTGAAAACAATCAGCAATATTTTGTGTAAATACAAAGATACGCTAACAAAATCCGCTTTCCCTGCAAGCTCAGCCAATTTGATCACGTTGATATTTCAACCAGCATCGCATACAAGCCTATACTTCAGTCTATGAAAATAGCTAGAAACAGCACAAATTCTCAAAAGATTGGAACATTTTCATATCTGACTAACATTCAATCCAACATATTCCATCCAGTACACTGGTATTAAAAATTTCGTTAACCTATCATATCTCTGAGATCCAATAAACAAAGTTTTCCCCAAGTCCACACCCCCGAAATGATGATTCACTATATTTAAAACATAATTAAAATACACGACAAGCATAAAAGCCCAGTTTAGTTTATTTTAGTTTATTTTAGTTTATATATATATGGTCAATTTGTATTTCAATTTATTTTTTGTACCTAACTAATTCAAATAACATTCTACCTTATGAGGGATTACACATAATATACAAGACTGAAACTACCCTAAAGATCTGAACTATTTGGTGTTTAACCTTTTACCCTTTCGCTCCAACCCTCTATGGAGATATTACCCAATCCAGTGATATAGTAGTCCCCAGATCAGCACATAACTTGAACACAGTTATAAAATACACTGATCATTAAAGGCTCATCGCCAACTCCCTAGGGAAAAATTTAGCGCATAAATGATTCGAAAGAAATACTCATTAAGTACACTGGAATTTATTGATGTCATATTTTTATTAAACAAACAGACTTATATTGACAATAGGAAGTGACGCCATAGATAATAAGGAGGATTCATACACAAACGACAGATCACATCTATCGATCAAACTGCCATAATAAAAATAGATAGATCATTTATCTATCTATTAACTGCTATAATAATAAAAAGGCTAGTAGACTTATTTACTTATTTACATCTTGTGACCAATACAAATAACGTCAAACCGGATATAGTTAAACCGGAAGTTACGTCATAAACAAACAACGGCGTATTTACACACATAAGAAAAAGTATAAATAAAGACCTTTGAAATACCAACAACACAAAACATCAACCTCTAATATATTAGGTATGATAAAAAATAACCTATCTGATCTAGTTCTACTACTTAGGATAAAAATGAAAATCGTCAAACCGGAAGTACCCAACCGGAAGTGACGTCACAAACAAATATAGCGTACTTACAAACATATAATTAAATTGTAAACAAGGACCCTTCATAACACTAATAATAGAATACAGCAGCAACTTTTTATGTACCATCAAGTTAAGGAATAACATATTTGACTAATTTGGTGAGAAATACAGAAATCGTCAAACCGGAAGTAGCTAAACCAAAGCACTTCCGGTCACAATTACACATCCCCTATATAAGGCCATCAGTAAGCAACACACACCAGTCTTGATAAAGGCCCAGAGAAGGCCGAAACGCGTAGACAACACTGGTAAGCCTTATTTCATTTGAGGAATATATTGTGATTATTCTACACATTGTTTTTATCTTTCTTTCCACAGGTTTTTATACATATTTTTTCCCCCTGATTTTTTAATATTTTTATTTTATTTTTGGAATTATCTGCACTGTGTCATTCAGTGTGCTCTTACCTTCACCACCCCAGCCACTCCAGGCTGGCCACATCTACACTAACATTCTACATTTTTTTTTTTTTTTATCCCTTTCTTTTGGAAGCACACCAAAGAGGAGTATCACATTGGATTTATTTTGGATCAAAGAAAAAAATTTTTTTAAAAATTTTTTTGTAAATTATGGAAATTTTCTCACATACTGACTATCTCTTGCACTGACTTTTTAAGGACACATTTTTTTCACTTTGGACATTTTGATACTTGATTTTTTGAATTTTTTACCTTTTGAATTTTTTACCTTTTGAATTTTTTACCTTTTGAAAGATTTTTTCACTGTTTATATTGCAACCTTTGATGTAATCACCCCAGTTTTAGCTCACTTGGAGTATAACCCCAAGTCACTGTGTAGTACTACTGTTTATATTTTATTGTATACTGTTATTTTTCGACTATTAATATCTTTTATTGTATAGCGTGGATCCATGCTTTTTAGCCTTGTATTTCAACTACATTTTTAACATTACATGATGAGCTGTATTAAACATTTTTAACACTTCAAACCTTAGCCATTTATTGGCGCCTGGGATTTACCTTCATATTTACTATTTCTCCAGGTGATAACTAGGTATCACCCCCCTAGGCTGATAAGGTTCTAGTAGGCGCTGGGATATTTTCATATTAGTTGCCATAAAGGGCCAGATTACCAGTTTAGTGCAAAATATCGTTTACACTAAAGCAAATTTGCCCTTTTGCGGGCGTGTGATAAATTAGAGCTCCACTTGTAATCTCTCCCAAATTGGCTAAACCGTCAGCTACTGAAAATATGAAAAAAATGCACAGATCTAGAGAAAATAATCAAAGGAAATTTTGTGTGCTTTTCAGTGAAGACAAAACTGTAATTTATGAACAACATATAATATTTACACACATATTGTTCACATTTTTATTTTTAATCCTGTGTTTGCTGTCCATTTACCATTTTGCTTTGTGGTTGAACTTTTTGCACCATCAAATATTTCCAGTTTTGCATAACCTCAGCTCCCTATACTGATATACTAACAAAATAATTTGTTTCACTGTAAACTTTAGTGAATCTGTTTTTGTTTATATCTGCAGTGTTTTGGTATTCGTTGTATTAAAATGCTACAGCGTGTTACCTTTTATTGATAAATTGTTAGTAATAATGGTATTAATGACATATGCTTGTTATTAGTAAATACTATCACTATATACATTTCAATAGGGAATATGTCTGGCCAACACCTTCACCAGCCTTTACAATAGACAGCAAACAAACCTCTTCTGCTCCTACAATCAACTCAACCATGGACTTGGTTACCACCCATGGGTTTTTTCCTCCACGCCCGTGTGGGCATAATGCTGCTAAAGAGGTTTTCATCAGCTTTTATTTCAAGCCCTTGTTATGAGGAATGTTAAAAAGAAACAATAAACAGCTGTAATCAAAATATTGTTACATGAAAAAAAAATTCAATTAAAAAAAAAATCATACCTGGGAAACAGCAGAAATTAAAAATATTTTTACATGAAAAGATTAAATTTAAATTGAAGCACACATGATACATCAGTATTCTTTGCTTATTGGCTGATAGTGGCAAACGGCAAAGATGTATTGTTGACTAGGTTAAAGCATAACAAAAAAGTAGCTTTATTTAGCAAAGGAACATGCTCTAAAATGTCATTTTTAAAACATATATTGCCAAAGGTGGTTGACTTTTTGTTTCCTTGAAAACATATTATTATATAAAATTTAGTTGTTTTTTTATTTTAACTTCAGTTAAAAGTATATTTCTCAAACAGGTCAACTTTAAAATAAAATCTAACTTTTTGTTTTCAAGTTGAATATAACCTTTTCTTTTTTTTTAATAGAAATAAATTCTTTTTTTAGTAGGCAATTATTTCTGTTTAAATATAAACATACATCCCCCCCCCACACATACATACGGCTAGATTACGAGTTCTGCGTTTGCCTTAAAAAGCAGCGTTGAGAGGTCCCAACGCTGCTTTTTAACGCCCGCTGGTATTACGAGTCTGACAGGTACAGGTGTACCGCTCACTTTTCTTCCGCAACTCGAGGCTACCGCAAATCCCCTTACGTCAATTGCGTATCCTATCTTTTCAATGGTATTTTCCTAACGCCAGTATTACGAGTCTTGGAAGAAGTGAGCGGTAGACCCTCTCCTGTCAAGACTCCTACCGCATTTAAAAGTCAGTAGTTAAGAGTTTTATAGGCTAACGCCGGAACATAAAACTCTTAACTAAAGTGATAAAAAGTACAATAACACCCATAAACTACCTATAAACCCCTAAACCGAGGCCCCCCCTAATCTGCTGACCGGACATCGCCGCCACTTTAATAAATGTATTAACCCCTAAACCGTTGCACTCCCGCCTTGCAAACACTAGTTAAATTTTATTAACCCCTAATCTGCCACCCACAACGTCGCCGCTACTATATTAAAAGGCCACTAAACCCAAAAACAAAATGTATGCTTACCTGATAAATTCCTTTCTCCTGTAGTGTGGTCAGTCCACGGGTCATCATTACTTCTGGGATATTAACTCCTCCCCAACAGGAAGTGCAAGAGGATTCACCCAGCAGAGCTGCTATATAGCTCCTCCCCTCTACGTCACCTCCAGTCATTCGACCAAGGACCAACGAGAAAGGAGAAGCCAAAGGGTGTAGTGGTGACTGGAGTATAATTCAAATTTTTTTTACCTGCCATAAAAAACAGGGCGGGCCGTGGACTGACCACACTACAGGAGAAAGGAATTTATCAGGTAAGCATAAATTTTGTTTTCTCCTGTTAAGTGTGGTCAGTCCACGGGTCATCATTACTTCTGGGATACCAATACCAAAGCTAAAGTACACGGATGACGGGAGGGACAGGCAGGCTCTTTATACGGAAGGAACCACTGCCTGAAGAACCTTTCTCCCAAAAACAGTCTCCGAAGAAGCAAAAGTGTCAAATTTGTAAAATTTGGAAAAAGTATGAAGAGAAGACCAAGTTGCAGCCTTGCAAATCTGTTCAACAGAAGCCTCATTCTTAAAGGCCCAAGTGGAAGCCACAGCTCTAGTAGAATGTGCTGTAATTCTTTCAGGAGGCTGCTGTCCAGCAGTCTCATAGGCTAACCGTATTATGCTACGAAGCCAAAAAGAGAGAGAGGTAGCCGAAGCTTTTTGACCTCTCCTCTGACCAGAATAAACGACAAACAGGGAAGACGTTTGTCGAAAATCCTTAGTTGCCTGTAGATAAAATTTCAGGGCACGGACTACATCTAGATTGTGTAGCAGACGTTCCTTCTTCAAAGAAGGATTAGGACACAAAGATGGAACCACAATCTCTTGATTGATATTCCTGTTAGTGACCACCTTAGGTAGGAACCCAGGTTTAGTACGCAGAACTACCTTGTCTGAATGAAAAATCAGATAAGGAGAATCACAATGTAAGGCAGATAACTCAGAAACTCTTCGAGCCGAGGAAATCGCCATTAAAAACAGAACTTTCCAAGATAACAGCTTGATATCAATGGAATGAAGGGGTTCAAACGGAACACCCTGTAAAACATTAAGAACTAAGTTCAAACTCCATGGTGGAGCAACAGTTTTAAACACAGGCTTGATCCTAGCTAAAGCCTGACAAAAAGCTTGAACGTCCGGAACTTCTGACAGACGTTTGTGTAAAAGAATGGACAGAGCTGAAATCTGTCCCTTTAAGGAACTAGCGGATAAACCCTTTTCTAAACCTTCTTGTAGAAAAGACAATATCCTCGGAATCCTAACCTTACTCTATGAGTAACTCTTGGATTCGCACCAATATAAGTATTTGCGCCATATCTTATGGTAAATCTTTCTGGTAACAGGCTTCCTAGCCTGTATTAAGGTATCAATAACTGACTCAGAAAAACCACGTTTTGATAAAATCAAGCGTTCAATTTCCAAGCAGTCAGCTTCAGAGAAATTAGATTTTGATGTTTGAAGGGACCCTGGATCAGAAGGTCCTGTTTCAGAGGTAGAAACCAAGGTGGACAGGATGACATGTCCACTAGATCTGCATACCAAGTCCTGCGTGGCCATGCAGGCGCTATTAGAATCACTGATGCTCTCTCCTGTTTGATTCTGGCAATCAATCGAGGAAGCATCGGGAAGGGTGGAAACACATAAGCCATCCCGAAGGTCCAAGGTGCTGTCAAAGCATCTATCAGAACCGCTCCCGGATCCCTGGATCTGGACCCGTAACGAGGAAGCTTGGCGTTCTGTCGAGACGCCATGAGATCTATCTCTGGTTTGCCCCAACGTCGAAGTATTTGGGCAAAGACTTCCGGATGAAGTTCCCACTCCCCCGGATGAAAAGTCTGACGACTTAAGAAATCCGCCTCCCAGTTCTCCACTCCCGGGATGTGGATTGCTGACAGGTGGCAAGAGTGAGACTCTGCCCAGCGAATTATCTTTGATACTTCCATCATTGCTAGGGAGCTTCTTGTCCCTCCCTGATGGTTGATGTAAGCTACCGTCGTGATGTTGTCCGACTGAAACCTGATGAACCCCCGAGTTGTTAACTGGGGCCAAGCCAGAAGAGCATTGAGAACTGCTCTCAATTCCAGAATGTTTATTGGTAGGAGACTCTCCTCCTGATTCCATTGTCCCTGAGCCTTCAGAGAATTCCAGACAGCGCCCCAACCTAGTAGGCTGGCGTCTGTTGTTACAATTGTCCAGTCCGGCCTGCTGAATGGCATCCCCCTGGACAGATGTGGCCGAGAAAGCCACCATAGAAGAGAATTTCTGGTCTCTTGATCCAGATTCAGAGTAGGGGACAAGTCTGAGTAATCCCCATTCCACTGACTTAGCATGCACAATTGCAGCGGTCTGAGATGTAGGCATGCAAAGGGTACTATGTCCATTGCCGCTACCATTAAGCCGATCACCTCCATGCATTGAGCTACTGACGGGTGTTGAATGGAATGAAGGGCACGGCATGCATTTTGAAGCTTTGTTAACCTGTCTTCTGTCAGGTAAATCTTCATTTCTACAGAATCTATAAGAGTCCCCAAGAAGGGAACTCTTGTGAGTGGAAAGAGAGAACTCTTCTTTTCGTTCACCTTCCATCCATGCGACCTTAGAAATGCCAGTACTAACTCTGTATGAGACTTGGCAGTTTGAAAGCTTGAAGCTTGTATCAGAATGTCGTCTAGGTACGGAGCTACCGAAATTCCTCGCGGTCTTAGTACCACCAGAAGAGCACCCAGAACCTTTGTGAAGATTCTTGGAGCCGTAGCCAATCCGAATGGAAGAGCTACAAACTGGTAATGCCTGTCTAGAAAGGCAAACCTTAGATACCGGTAATGATCTTTGTGAATCGGTATGTAAAGGTAAGCATCCTTTAAATCCACTGTGGTCATGTACTGACCCTTTTGGATCATGGGTAAAATTGTCCGAATAGTTTCCATTTTGAACGATGGAACTCTTAGGAATTTGTTTAGGATCTTTAAATCCAAGATTGGCCTGAAAGTTCCCTCTTTTTTGGGAACCACAAACAGATTTGAGTAAAACCCTTGTCCTTGTTCCGACCGCGGAACCGGATGGATCACTCCCATTAATAAAAGATCTTGTACGCAGCGTAGAAACGCCTCTTTCTTTATTTGGTTTGTTGACAACCTTGACAGATGAAATCTCCCTCTTGGGGGAGAGGATTTGAAGTCCAGAAGGTATCCCTGAGATATGATCTCTAACGCCCAGGGATCCTGGACATCTCTTGCCCAAGCCTGGGCGAAGAGAGAAAGTCTGCCCCCCACTAGATCCGTTCCCGGATCGGGGGCCCTCAATTCATGCTGTCTTAGGGGCAGCAGCAGGTTTCCTGGCCTGCTTGCCCTTGTTCCAGGACTGGTTAGGTCTCCAGCCTTGTCTGTAGCGAGCAACAGCTCCTTCCTGTTTTGGTGCAGAGGAAGTTGATGCTGCTCCTGCTTTGAAATTACGAAAGGAACGAAAATTAGACTGTCTAGCCTTAGGTTTGGCTCTGTCTTGAGGCAGGGCATGGCCTTTACCTCCTGTAATGTCAGCGATAATTTCTTTCAACCCGGGCCCGAATAAGGTCTGCCCTTTGAAAGGTATATTAAGCAATTTAGATTTAGAAGTAACGTCAGCTGACCAGGATTTTAGCCACAGTGCTCTGCGCGCCTGAATGGCGAATCCGGAATTCTTAGCCGTAAGTTTAGGTAAATGTACTACGGCATCCGAAATAAATGAGTTAGCTAACTTAAAGGCTTTAAGCTTGTGTGTAATCTCATCTAATGGAGCTGATTCAAGTGTCTCTTCCAGAGACTCAAACCAAAATGCTGCTGCAGCCGTGACAGGCGCAATGCATGCAAGAGGTTGCAATATAAAACCTTGTTGAACAAACATTTTCTTAAGGTAACCCTCTAACTTTTTATCCATTGGATCTGAAAAGGCACAGCTATCCTCCACCGGGATAGTGGTACGCTTAGCTAAAGTAGAAACTGCTCCCTCCACCTTAGGGACCGTTTGCCATAAGTCCCGTGTGGTGGCGTCTATTGGAAACATCTTTCTAAATATCGGAGGGGGTGAGAACGGCACACCGGGTCTATCCCACTCCTTAGTAACAATTTCAGTAAGTCTCTTAGGTATAGGAAAAACGTCAGTACTCGACGGTACCGCAAAATATTTATCCAACCTACACATTTTCTCTGGTATTGCAACTGTGTTACAATCATTCAGAGCCGCTAACACCTCCCCTAGTAATACACGGAGGTTTTCCAGCTTAAATTTAAAATTTGAAATATCTGAATCCAGTTTGTTTGGATCAGAACCGTCACCCGCAGAATGAAGCTCTCCGTCCTCATGTTCTGCAAATTGTGACGCAGTGTCTGACATGGCCCTAATATTATCAGCGCACTCTGTTCTCACCCCAGAGTGATCACGCTTACCTCTTAGTTCTGGTAATTTAGCCAAAACTTCAGTCATAACAGTAGCCATATCCTGTAATGTGATTTGTAATGGCCGCCCAGATGTACTCGGCGCTACAATATCACGCACCTCCCGAGCGGGAGATGCAGGTACTGACACGTGAGGCGAGTTAGTCGGCATAACTCTCCCCTCGTTGTTTGGTGAAATATGTTCAATTTGTACAGATTGACTTTTATTTAAAGTAGCATCAATGCAGTTAGTACATAAATTTCTATTGGGCTCCACTTTGGCTTTAGCACATATAGCACAGATATCTTCCTCTGAATCAGACATGTTTAACACACTAGCAAATAAACTAGCAACTTGGAAATACTTTTCAAGTAATTTACTATAATATGAAAACGTACTGTGCCTATAAGAAGCACAGAAAAAGTTATGACAGTTGAAAATTAATAAACTGAAAAGTTATAGCATCAATCTTTGTAAAAAACACAATTTTAGCAAAGGATTGCTCCCATTAGCAAAGGATAACTAACCCTGATAGCAGAAAAAAAATACAGAAATAAACGTTTTTTATCACAGTCAACTAAAATCTCACAGCTCTGCTGTGAGTGATTACCTCCCTCAAAACAAGTTTTGAAGACCCCTGAGTTCTGTAGGGATGAACTGGATCATGCAGGGAAGACAATAAACTTCTGACTGAATTTTTTGATGCGTAGCAAAAGCGCCAAAAAAGGCCCCTCCCCCTCACACACAACAGTGAGAGAGATCAGTAAACTGTCATAAATTAAATAAAACGACTGCCAAGTGGAAAAAAATAGTGCCCAAAATTTTTTTCACCCAGTACCTCAGAAAATTAAACGATTTTACATGCCAGCAAAAACGTTTAACATTAAATAAATTAAGTGTTATTAAAAAGCCTGTTGCTAGTCCCTGCAAATTAGGCTAAAGTCTTATGCATACAGTATAATTCCAGTGAAGTGCCATTCCCCAGAATACTGAAGTGTAAAATATACATACATGACAGCCTGATACCAGTTGCTGCTACTGCATTTAAGGCTGAGTTTACATTATATCGGTATGGCAGAATTTTCTCATCAATTCCATTGTCAGAAAATAATAAGCTGCTACATACCTCTTTGCAGATTAATCTGACCGCTGTCCCCTGATCTGAAGTTTACCTCTCCTCAGATGGTCGAGAAACAGCAATATGATCTTAACTACGCCGGCTAAAATCATAGAAAAAACTCAGGTAGATTCTTCTTCAAATTCTACCAGAGAAGGAATAACACACTCCGGTGCTATTATAAAATAACAAACTTTTGATTGAAGGTATGAAACTAAGTATAATCACCACAGTCCTCTCACACATCCTATCTATTCGTTGGGTGCAAGAGAATGACTGGAGGTGATGTAGAGGGGAGGAGCTATATAGCAGCTCTGCTGGGTGAATCCTCTTGCACTTCCTGTTGGGGAGGAGTTAATATCCCAGAAGTAATGATGACCCGTGGACTGACCACACTTAACAGGAGAAATCTTTCTTTCATGATTCAGATAGAGAATAAAAATTTAAACAACATTACAATTTACTTCCATTATTTATTTTGCTTCATTTGTTAAATATCCTTATTTGAAGAAAAAGCAATGCAAATAGTGAGCCAATCACATGATGCTTCTATGTGCAGCAACCAATCAGCAGCTAGTGAGCATATCTAGATATGCTTTTCATCAAAGAATATCAAGAGAATAAAACAAATTAGATAATATAAGTAAATTAGAAAGATGTTTAACATTGCATTCTCTTTCTAAATCATAAAAGAAAAAATGTGGGTGGCATGTCCCTTTAAGTGTATTAACCCTTAAACCTAAGTCTAACCCTTAACCTAACCCCCCTAATTTAAATATAATTTAAATAAATCTAAATTAAATTACTAATATTAACTAAATTATTCCTATTTAAAACTAAATACTTACCTATAAAATAAACCCTAATATAGCTACAATATAACTAATAGTTACATTGTAGCTATTTTAGGATTTATTTTTATTTTACAGGCAACTTTGTATTTATTTTAACTAGGTACAATAGTTATTGAATAGTTATTAACTATTTAATAACTACCTAGCTAAAATAAATACAAATATACCTGTAAAATAAACCCTAACCTAAGTTACAATTACACCTAACACTACTCTATAATGAAATTAATTACCTAAACTACCTACAATTAAATACAATTAAATTAAATAAACTAAATTACAACCCCCCCCCCCCACTAAATTACTGAAAATAAAAAAGAAATGACAAATTTTTAAACTAATTACACTTAATCTAATCCCCCTAATAAAGTTTAAAAAAAAAACCAAAATAAAAAAAATTCCCTACCCTATACTAAATTACAAATAACCCTTAAAAGGGCCTTTTGTGTGGCATTGCCCCAAAGTAATCAGCTCTTTTACCTGTAAAAAAAGAAATACAATACCACCCCCCAACATTACAACCGACCACCCAACCCTACTCTAAAACCCACCCAAACCTCCCTTAAAAAAACTAACACTAACCCCCTGAAGATCACCCTACCTTGAGCCGTCTTCACCCAGCCGGGAACAAGTGGTCCTCCAGAGGGGCAGAAGTCTTCATCCGATCGTGGCAGAAGAGGTCCTCCAGATGGCAGAAGTCTTCATCCATGCGGCATCTTCTATCTTCATCCTTCCGGAGTGGAGTGGGTCCATCTTGAAGACATCCGACGCGGAGCATCCTCTTCTGTCCACGGCCGACGACTGAATGAAGCCAATAGGATTGAGCTTGCATTCTATTGTCTGATTGGAACAGCCAATAGAATGCAAGCTCAATCATATTGGCTGATTGGATCAGCCAATAGGATTGAACTTCAATCCGATTGGCTGATTGCATCAGCCAATAGGATTTTTCCTACCTTAATTCCGATTGGCTGAATTCCATCTTGGATGACGTCACTTAAAGGAACCTTCATTCAGTTGTCGGCTTGCATTCTATTGGCTGTTCCAATCAGACAATAGAATGCAAGCTCAATCCTATTGGCTTCATTCAGTCGTCGGCCGTGGACAGAAGAGGATGCTCCGCGTCGGATGTCTTCAAGATGGACCCACTCCGCTCCGGAAGGATGAAGATAGAAGATGCCGCATGGATGAAGACTTCTGCCGTATGGAGGACCTCTTCTGCCCCGATTGGATGAAGACTTTTGCCCCTCTGGAGGACCACTTGTGCCCGGCTGGGTGAAGACGGCTCAAGGTAGGGTGATCTTCAGGGGGTTAGTGTTAGGTTTTTTAAGGGGGGTTTGGGTGGGTTTTAGAGTAGGGTTGGGTGGTGGGTTGTAATGTTGGGGGGTGGTATTGTATTTCTTTTTTTACAGGAAAAAGAGCTGATTACTTTGGGGCAATGCCCCGCAAAAGGCCCTTTTAAGAGCTATTTGTAATTTAGTATAGGGTAGGGATTTTTTTTTTTTTTTTAAATTTTATTAGGGGGATTAGATTAGGTGTAATTAGTTTAAAAATTTGTAATTTCTTTTTTATTTTCAGTAATTTAGTGTTTTTTTTTTCTCGTAATTTAGTTTATTTAATTTAATTGTATTTAATTGTAGGTAGTTTAGGTAATTCATTTAAGGATAGTGTAGTGTTAGGTGTAATTGTAACTTAGGTTAGGGTTTATTTTACAGGTATATTTGTATTTATTTTAGCAAGGTAGTTATTAAATAGTTAATAACTATTCAATAACTATTGTACCTAGTTAAAATACATACAAAGTTGCCTGTAAAATAAAAATAAAGCCTAAAATAGTTACAATGTAACTATTAGTTATTTTGTAGCTATATTAGGGTTTATTTTATAGGTAAGTATTTAGTTTTAAATAGGAATAATTTAGTTAATATTAGTAATTTAATTTAGATTTATTTAAATTATATTTAAATTAGGGGGGGGGGTTAGGTTTAGGGTTAGACTTAGATTTAGGGGTTAATAACTTTATTATAGTGGCGGCGACGTTGGGGGCAGCAGATTAGGGGTTAATAAATATAATGTAGGTTGCGGCGGTGTCCAGAGCGGCAGATTAGGGGTTAATAATATAATGTAGGGTTCTGCGATGTTGGGGGCAGTAGATTAGGGGTTCATAAGTATAATGTAGGTTGCGGCAGTGACCGGAGTGGCAGATTAGGGGTTAATAATATAATGTAGGGTTTGGCGATATTGGGGGCAGTAGATTAGGGGTTCATAAGTATAATGTAGGTTGCGGCAGTGTCCGGAGTGGCAGATTAGGGGTTAATAATATAATGTAGGGTTCGACGATGTTGGGGACAGTAGATTAGGGGTTCATAATAGTATAATGTAGGTTGCGGCGGTGTCCAGAGTGGCAGATTAGGGGTTAATAGTATAATGTAGGTGTTGGCGATGTCGGGGGCGGCAGATTAGGGGTTAATAAGTGTAAGATTAGTGGTGTTTAGACTCGGGGTTCATGTTAGGGTGTTAGGTGTAGACATATTTTTCCCATAGGAAACAATGGGGCTGCGTTAGAAGCTGGACGCTGCTTTTTTGCAGGTGTTAGGTTTTTTTTCAGCCGGCTCAGCCCCATTGTTTCCTAAGGGGAAATTGTGCACAAGCACGTTTAGCCAGCTCACCGCTGACTTAAGCAACGCTGGTATCGAGGTGAGATGTGGAGCTAAATTTTGCTCAACGATCACTTTTCTGAGGCTAACGCAGCCATTCAGAAAACTCGTAATACCAGCGTTGTTTTAAGTGAGCGCTGAAAAATAAAGGCTCATTAGCACCGCACGGCTTTACCGACAAAACTTGTAATCTAGCCGATAGATTGGTATGGAGAACAGACTTCAAATAAAGTGCCACACTTTCTGATAGCTCTGATAATCTTCGTAGGTTTTATGTTTAGTGAGTTTTTTTTTATTTAAATACACTTTAAACTAAAAAATGTCACGGATATGAAAGAATTCTATTTAAACATGTTAAAATATTTTTTTCTTACAAAACAGTTAAAAAGAATAAAACTTCAGTAAGAAAATGCTAGGATGCATTAGAGCTTTCTCTTATTGCCTGTTGCTTGCTTATATCTATGTGTTTAATGCCCTCAATTAAAGTCAGCACTGGATCTGCTGATCCTCTGGAACATGGCTCTTTAATGCTACATACATAATCCACCCCTGATAGGCAATGCACTAATGGTTTCTAACTGAACTCATGGGTGAGCCAATCACAATCAATATATATACTGTATATATATATATATATATATATATATATATATATATATATATATATATATATATATATATATATATATATATGCAGCCACAAATCAACAGCTAGAACCTAGGTTCTCTGCTGCTCATGAGTTTGCCTAGATAAACCTTTCAGCAAAGGATAACAAGAGAAGGAAGCAAATTAAATAATAGAAGTAAATTGTAAAGTTGTTTAAAATGGTATACTCTATCTGAATCATGAAAGATAAATTTTGGGTTTCATGTCCCTTTAAGACCACTGCTCCTTAACCAGGTCTCCATATTTAAATTATCCTGAAGTTTGACAGCCCCTACTAGCGGTGGATTGGCCGCTGCGAGCAGGGGGCGGCAATGTACAAGCATTGCTGGTGCAATGCTTGTGCAATGTTAAATGTGGACAGCGTATGCTGTCTGCTTGCAGTGTGGTCCGACCGACCAATAGTAAATGGAGCCCATAGATTAAAGATATGGCAATCTGAATTGCTCTAATACATTAGAATATGTTCTTGTTGCCGTGTTATCTCCCCTTAAGCCAAAGGTTTTTGATTTTGAAACAAACAGGAAATTAGAACATCCCTAGGGAGAGGTTTCTCACTGGTATTGACAAATTTCACAGTTCTGTTTGTTGACAGTGATAAAAAGTACCACACAAGCGCAAAAAGAAACAGGAACCGTCATGAAACAAATTGTAATACGTTTAACTTATTCAAATAGATTTTTTTTATATGGATTCAAATGGATTAGAAAACCAAGCAAAATATCACTTTGCTTTACAATTTTTTTTTTCTGAATAGGAATTCTGACTGACTGGATTTCAAGGATTTAAAAGAGACAGACTCTAGGCCAAAACACAAATCCCACATACTATTACTACAACTCGATTATCAATAAGCATGTATGCACATATCAATATAATTATTGATCATATAATTCATTGTCCAGTTATTATAATGTGTGATCATATAATAAATTGTCCAGTTATTATAATGTGTGATCATATGAACATTAAAAACATACTATCAAAATGGTTTGTTACATAAATAAATAAATGTTATAAAATAAATTTAAATGATCTGTTCTGAGGCATAATATTTTTTATATATAGTTCTTGCTAAATGTTATGCAGTGTAATAGGGGCATATTTAACAATGTGTGAGTAGACATGATACGAAGTAGTGTATCATGTCCGCTGCACAGTTCTTGTGAACTGCTGGTGCAATGCCGCCCCCTGCAGTTTCACGGCCAATCGGCCGCTAGCAGAGGGTGTCAATCAACCCGATTGTATTCGATCGGGTTGATTTCTGTCCGCCGCCTCAGAGCAGGCGGACAAGTTATGGAGCAGTGGTCATAACCAACAAGGTGGAGCTTGATAAATCTTTTTACTGCTATACAGGTGCAAAAGTATCCCAAAAATAGAATTAGGTTTCAGCAAAAGTGAAAAGCACTAATGTTTTCAGCTTCATGCTACTTGTGCCTCTTGTTTAAAACACAGATTAGCAGCTAGGACATGTGCTTATATCAATGTTGAATTTAAAAAAAATCTTCTCATGCCAGTGAAACAACAATTAATCATGATAAATCACTGCTTGAAAAGTAAAGTAAATCAATTTAAATTTGATCTGATATATATTTCTGCAATTTACTAATACTGCTGCGTTAATTCTTTTTGCCAGATAAGGGCCTCTCATAGTTTTATTAGTGGAGACAGAGAAGAATGAGAATATAAAAATAACGCTTTATTTACATCAAATATGAAAATAAAAACGGCAATGCCTAGTGAAATGTTCTTTTGTAGATGAAGTTGTGCTATTGGGCAACCAAAAATGAGAATGCAACTGCTGAGCCAATCAGGAGCAGGTATGCTCTAACTACTGGCCATATCATCATCTGGAGAAAAATAACACATATTTAAAGGGCCATAATACCCAAATGTTTAAACACTTGAAAGTGATACAGCATAGCTGTAAAAAGCTGACTAGAAAATATCTCCTGAACGTCTCTAAGTAAAAAAGAAAGATATTTTACCTCAAAAGTTCCTCAGTAGCCACCTCCCATTGTAAAGGATTTCAAAGCAGCATATTAGTATGTCGGTCCTTGGACAGCTTAGGGGATGAGCCTCGTGAACTCTCATATTATTTCACCAATCAGGTAAAGGAAGCTTACTATGAAATCTCATGAGAGTTAAGTCAAATCTCATGAGATCACAGTAAGAGTTCATGACCTCAGCACTGCTGATGCTGATTGGCTGCTGTTCATTTCTTCATTTTTTTTTATTTTTACCTGCAGCTGGGCTGCAGCTGAGTATAACTTTTTACACAGAACTTACTCTGCTGAGCTGAGGAGATTGTGAGGTAAAATATCTTCCTTTTTTATATAGAGATGCTCAGGTGATATTTTCCTGTCAGCTTTTTACAGTTATACTGCATCAGTTTCAAGTGATTTAGCATATGAGTATTATGTCCCTTTAAATGAGGAATTTATTTAAAATTTTAATGCTCTAATTAAACAGAGCAATTTATTTTACATCAGTACATCTATTTAATTGTACATAGCTCACCCTCAAAGGTTACTCTTAGTACATATTACAATATTCCTATCATACATATCATTCTATAGAATAAATGACATACTTTTATAACAAACTATTATAAATAGTATGTTCAAACATTGTTACAGCCAAATATTTTATATAAGTGTAGATTAAAGTGATGATAAATTATGGTGAATCCAAATAAATAATTTATAAATACGGTGTATTCATGTAAACCACTGTTTTTGTTTAATAAAAATTTGTACCTGAAGACTTTAAAATACTTTGTTTTTTGCATTCTTGCTAAAATCCTCTGCCCCCTTTCTCTTCCTGTTGTGTACATCAGTGACGTAAGGAGTGGTCCCACCTGCTCTCCATTTCAGGAGAAATGCACTCTCCAGAAAGTTAATCTTTTTGAGGAATAGTTACAATATTAACATCATGGGGCCGATTTATCAAGCTCTGTATGGAGCTTGATGCCCCTGTTTCTGCCCGAGCCTTCAGGCTCGCTGGAAACAGAAGTTATGAAGCTGTGGTCTAAAGACAGTTGCTCCATAACTTGTCTGCCTGCTCTGAGGCTGCGGACAGAAATCAACTCGATCGAATTTGATCGGGTTGATTGACACCCCCTGCTAGTGGCCGTTTGGCCACGAATCTGCATGGGGTGGCATTGCACCAGTAGGTCACAAGAACTGTTGGTGCAATGATAAATACCGACAGCGCATGCTGTCGGCATTTATCGATGTGCAGCGGACATGATACGCTACACCATTCAATTCTTAGTGGGGGTATCTGGTTGGGCTAATTGTAAACGCGCTGCTGAGTACTACTGTATAATACTTGTCTGTGGTGGAGAGTGTAATAGAGTCTTCCAGAAAAACTGGACATCGTGAAAGAATTGCAAGTTACCGTGCCTAAAATATTAATATTCCTCTACTGCAAGGAGTTCAGATGTATTGTGCAACCACTCCTGGAGTGTGGGGACTATAGGTGTTTTCCATTTACGTGCTATGTAGTGCGAATGAGTTACCCATGATGGTCTTCCAACGGTTTGTGATCTGTAAATGCGCAAGTGTGTGTGCATTTGTGTATGTAAGTGTGTATGCATGTGTATATGTAAGCGCGTGAGTGTGTGTGCATGTGTGTATGTAAGTGTGTGTGCATGTGTAAATGTAAGAGCGTGAGTGTGTGTGCATTTGTGTATGTAAGTGTGTGTGCATGTGTATATGTAAGCGCGTGAGTGTGTGTGCATTTGTGTATATATAAGCGCGAGTTTGTGTGCATTTGTGTATGTAAGTGTGTGTGCATTTGTGTATATGTAAGCGTGAGTGTGTGTGCATTTGTGTATGTAAGTGTGTGTGCATGTGTAAATGTAAGCGTGTGAGTGTGTGCACATTTGTGTATGTAAGCGTGTGTGCATGTGTATATGTAAGCGCATGAGTGTGTGTGCATGTGTATATGTGGATAAAACAGGCAATTAAATTGATCAATTAAATTAAAACAGTTGAATAAACACGAGCAGGTTAGATAGATTATTGGGAACACTTACAAGAGGGGAATCATAGTAATATACAAAGGTCTAGATTCAATAAGGCTATTTTAGAAAGTACAGTATTTTGTGTTTTGATGTAATGATAATCACATTCATTTTTTCTAAATTTCTTTGTATTGTAAAAAAAATGTTTTTTTTTATTTTGCTGTGTTTTTGTCTCAGGCAGCTCCTTGTCAATGGGTGGTCAGCCTCTCTGGAACAGGATCTACAAAAGAACAGCAATACAAGGGCGCCAAATGGATTAGTACAGCTACCAATAAAACTCACATATGGAGAGCACTGAAAGATGCTAGCCACACAGAATACAAGAATAGCAGGATCTGGTCTGCATGGCAGCAGGCTTGATAAAGTGGTGAAACTTCTCTGGTCACAGATTATGAGTGGCATGCTAACTGTTGTGCACAAGCCAAAAGGGGTATATTGCGTCTCTTTACGCGCATTGGTATGTAAGTGTGTGTGCATGTGTATATGTAATCGCGTGAGTGTGTGTGCATTTGTGTATGTAAGTGTGTGTGCATGTGTATATGTAAGCGCGTGAGTGTGTGCATATTTGTGTATGTGTGTGTTCATGTGTAAATGTAAGCGCGTGAGTGTGTGCGCATTTGTGTATGTAATTGTGTGTGCATGTGTATATGTAAGCGCGTGAGTGTGTGCACATTTGTGTATGTAAGTGTGTGTTCATGTGTAAATGTAAGCGCGTGGGTGTGTGCGCATTTGTGTATGTAAGTGTGTGTGCATGTGTATATGTAAGCCTGTGAGTGTGTGTGCATGTGTGTATGTAAGCGTGTGTGCATGTGTATATGTCAGCGTGTGAGTGCATGTGTGTATTTAAGCGTGTGTGCATGTGTATATGTAAACGCATGAGTGTGTGTGCATGTGTATATGTAAGCGCGTGAATGCATGTGTGTATTTAAGCGTGTGTGCATGTGTATATGTAAGCGCATGAGTGTGTGTGCATGTGTATATGTAAGCGCGTGAGTGTATGTGCATTTGTATATGTAAGTGTGTGTGCATGTGTGTATGTAAGTGCGTGAGTGTGTGTGCATTTGTGTATGTAAGTGTACATATATATATATATATATATATATATATATATATATATATATATATATATATATATATATATATATAGGGAGTGCAGAATTATTAGGCAAGTTGTATTTTTGAGGATTCATTTTATTATTGAACAACAACCATGTTCTCAATGAACCCAAAAAACTCATTAATATCAAAGCTGAATAGTTTTGGAAGTAGTTTTTAGTTTGTTTTTAGTTATAGCTATTTTAGGGGGATATCTGTGTGTGCAGGTGACTATTACTGTGCATAATTATTAGGCAACTTAACAAAAAACAAATATATACCCATTTCAATTATTTATTTTTACCAGTGAAACCAATATAACATCTCAACATTCACAAATATACATTTCTGACATTCAAAAACAAAACAAAAACAAATCAGTGACCAATATAGCCACCTTTCTTTGCAAGGACACTCAAAAGCCTGCCATCCATGGATTCTGTCAGTGTTTTGATCTGTTCACCATCAACATTGCGTGCAGCAGCAACCACAGCCTCCCAGACACTGTTCAGAGAGGTGTACTGTTTTCCCTCCTTGTAAATCTCACATTTGATGATGGACCACAGGTTCTCAATGGGGTTCAGATCAGGTGAACAAGGAGGCCATGTCATTAGATTTTCTTCTTTTATACCCTTTCTTGTCAGCCACGCTGTGGAGTACTTGGACGCGTGGGATGGAGCATTGTCCTGCGTGAAACTCATGTTTTTCTTGAAGGATGCAGACTTCTTCCTGTACCACTGCTTGAAGAAGGTGTCTTCCAGAAACTGGCAGTAGGACTGGGAGTTGAGCTTGACTCCATCCTCAACCTGAAAAGGCCCCACAAGCTCATCTTTGATGATACCAGCCCAAACCAGTACTCCACCTCCACCTTGCTGGCATCTGAGTCGGACTGGAGCTCTCTGCCCTTTACCAATCCAGCCACGGGCCCATCCATCTGGCCCATCAAGACTCACTCTCATTTCATCAGTCCATAAAACCTTAGAAAAATCAGTCTTGAGATATTTCTTGGCCCAGTCTTGACGTTTCAGCTTGTGTGTCTTGTTCAGTGGTGGTCGTCTTTCAGCCTTTCTTACCTTGGCCATGTCTCTGAGTATTGCACACCTTGTGCTTTTGGGCACTCCAGTGATGTTGCAGCTCTGAAATATGGCCAAACTGGTGGCAAGTGGCATCTTGGCAGCTGCACGCTTGACTTTTCTCAGTTCATGGGCAGTTATTTTGCGCCTTGGTTTTTCCACACGCTTCTTGCGACCCTGTTGACTATTTTGAATGAAACGCTTGATTGTTCGATGATCACGCTTCAGAAGCTTTGCAATTTTAAGAGTGCTGCATCCCTCTGCAAGATATCTCACTATTTTTGACTTTTCTGAGCCTGTCAAGTCCTTCTTTTGACCCATTTTGCCAAAGGAAAGGAAGTTGCCTAATAATTATGCACACCTGATATAGGGTGTTGATGTCATTAGACCACACCCCTTCTCATTACAGAGATGCACATCACCTAATATGCTTAATTGGTAGTAGGCTTTCGAGCCTATACAGCTTGGAGTAAGACAACATGTGCATAAAGAGGATGATGTGGTCAAAATACTCATTTGCCTAATAATTCTGCACTCCCTGTATATACACACACACACACATATATATATAAATATATATACACACATATATATATATATATATATATATATATATATATATATATATATATATATATATATATATATACTGTATATATATTTTAATACAGTATATTAATATATATAAGGTAATAAAACACAATAGATTGCACCTTGCTGTGGGGCTACAAACTACACCATAAATAATACTAAGACAAAAGTGCATTTCTAATGCTCTATATTAGCAGATTGCCATATACAGATGTTTAATGAGCAACAAAGAAAAAGGGGAAAGTCTGTGAGTGGAGTGAAGCCTAAAGCTGCTGTGAAATCTTCTTGAACCAAGATCACAGTCATATGGTCATAAATCACTGGGACACAGACTCCGCCATTCACTGATACACTATTTGGGTCGCGCTTACCTTAGCATCGATCTGACAAACAAAGCAAACCAGCAGACATCATATATTTCCACTTCCAATGCAATCAATAGGCGGCATGGAGTGACCCGGCTGGCAGGCAGCCAAGAGGGGAGCGATGGAGCGCCGGGCAGCGGAGCTGTAGAGGCAGAGCTTGTGGCTGCTCTATACATACTACCTACTCCCAGCTAACAATGGCCCCCGGCTCCTCTGCTCACAGATACGCACTGCCACTAAATCCCCATATAACACCGGACCGGTTACTGCACTTCTAGGAGCAAATGTTCAATTAGGTGCACAGCTCACGCTGTAAGAAACCTGAAAACTCCTTTGCTGTTTGCAGTACAAATTTGCCGCGCATAAGAAAAGGAAATGGGATGTGGCACATGCCCCTTAGCAGTTTGCGGTAAATGTGACAGCCTGGAGATCGTTGGTAATTTACCCTGCCTCACCTGTCACAGCAGCACATAAAAGTGTGAGAGCTATGTAGGCTAGGGAAATGTGCCAGTTTTTTTTATTTCTACAGTTTGACTCCACAACAAACCTGACAACTGAACTATCCCCTGCTTTATTGATCGCAACCTCTATCTCTAAAGGACGGCCCTGACAAGGGGTTGGTGTCACCCCTCCCCAGGGTGTCACCTGGTGTGGGCCGCACGGCACCACCCGCACCTCCCTAGTGACGCAACTGCTCTCCAGAGCATACACATGTACACACAAACACACACTCTCCAGAGCATGCACATGTACACACGAACACACACTCTCCAGAGCATACAAATGTACACACAAACACACACTCTCCAGAGCATACAAATGTACACACAAACACACACTCTCCAGAGCATACAAATGTACACACAAACACACACTCTCCAGAGCATACAAATGTACACACAAACACACTCTCCAGAGCATACACATGTACACACAAACACACACTCTCCAGAGCATACACATGTACACACGAACACACACACTTCAGAGCATACACATGTACACACGAACACACACACTTCAGAGCATACGCATGTACACACAAACACACACTATCTAGAGCAGAGCTTTCCAAACTTTTCATGTTGGTGACACACTTTTTACACCTACATAATTTTGCGACACAGTAACTCAGTTGTACAAGCAAACAGGAGGTTAAACTAACTTGTTTTTAAGTGATACGGACACATACATAAATTATATAATAACAAAATGTATTTACAAGTAACAGTATGTATGTGCAAGAATTAAAAAATTTTTAATATCACCAATTGCTACTTAATATTTTAATGGGATGTATGAGGTTGATGGGATGAATACAGTTTCTGAATATTTGGTGGAACATTAGATAAAGACACTCGCATTTCATCATCAAGCATTTTTAAGCTTCCACTTACTATCCATGTATCAAGAGCAGGAGCAGCAATGCACTACTGGGAGCTAGCTGCAAAAAAAACACACTGACTTCAGCTCAACGTTAAAGCTGCCGTCCTCAGAGGTCTGCGAGTTGCACTGACTACTGCCCATGCTGCAAACACACTGCTGTACCACTCACTGACTACACATGCAGTCAGGAGCCAATGTGCCGCCAAAGCCACCAATGGGAATAGTTTTAATTCCCACTGAGCTGCGCCAATAGGTTAAGATTATCTGTGACCCACTAGGTATCAATCACGAGTCAACCATGTGATATGCCTAGCAAGCAGGAGGATAGTCGGAAACCAAAAAAAAAAAAAGTTAAAAAAAAATTTAAATTCAAAAAAATTTGTGCTGAAGCAGGGACACACCTACACACTGCTGCCGACACAGTAATGTGTCACGACACACAGTTTGGAAAGCACTGATCTAGAGCATACACATGTACACACAAACACACACTCTCCAGAGCATACACATGTACACACAAATACTCTCCAGAGCATACACATGTACACACACACTCTCTAGAGCATATGCATGTACACACAAACACACACTCTCCAGAGCATACACATATACACACAAAAATACACTCTCCAGAGCATGCACATGTACACACAAACACACACACTTCAGAGCATACACATACACACAAACACACTCTCCAGAGCATACACATGTACACACAAAAACACACTCTCCAGAGCATACACATGTACACACAAAAACACACTCTCCAGAGAATACGCATGTACATACAAATACTCTCCAGAGCATACACATGTACACTCAAAAACACACTCTCCAGAGAATACGCATGTATATACAAATACTCTCCAGAGCACACGCATGTACACACAAACACACACTCTCCAGAGCATACACATGTACACACAAACACACACTCTCCAGAGCATACGCATGTACACACAAACATGCACTCTCCAGAGCATACACATGTACACACAAACACACACTCTCCAGAGCATACACATGTACACACAAACACACACACTCCAGAGCATACACATGTACACACAAACACACACACTCCAAAGCATACACATATACATGTACACACAAACACACACACTCCAGAGCATACACATATACACACAAACACACACTCTCCAGAGCATACACATGTACACACAAACACACACTCTCCAGAGCATACACATGTACACACAAACACACTCTCCAGAGCATACACATGTACACACAAACACACACTCTCCAGAGCATACACATGTACACACAAACACACACTCTCCAGAGCATACACATATACATGTACACACAAACACACACACTCCAGAGCAAACACATATACACACAAACACACACTCTCCAGAGCATACATATGTACACACACACACTCTCCAGAGCATACACATGTACACACAAACACACACACTCCAGAGCATACACAAATTTATGTACACACTCTATATAAATATGTACATATACAAAAATTACACACACACACATTCCCTCTTACACACACATACTTTACAGCATACATAATAATATAACCACACTTGGCATAACAAACAGCACACATTAAATAAACGACAACTAAATGGCATTTTACATAATTCATTTAGATGGGGTGTTTTTTTATTTCCAATGAAAGTGGAAAAGGCTCTAGTAATCTGTCCTGGGGCCAGTATTAAAATACAAAGTATGTGTGCACTGTGCAGTGTGTCTGACCTGTAAGGGGGAATCCTGACATTTGGGGAGAACAAGATCAGCTATGGATCATCTAATCAATCAAGCTGATGCTTTTGAATGTGATCCTGGTGTTAGGTTGGCTGGTTAACGAGATTTAGGGCAGCCAACAGGAGCAAAGCAAGGTAAAGACTGAAGAGGAAGAATGGAGGTGCAGACAAATATAAGTTTACTGACTGGAACAGCAGAACTACTATGGGAAGCTGTAAAATCTGAGACAGAGAGAAAAATCTATAAAAAATTAACTTTACCTTAATGTGTGAAGTATCAGCATGACACTATGGGGCATATTTATCAAAGTGAAAGCGGACATGATACAATGTAGCGTATCATGTCCACTGTGCATCGATAAATGCCAACAGCATTCGCTGTCGGCATTTATCATTGCACAAGCAGTTCACCAGAACTGCTTGTGCAATACCACCCCCTGCAGATTCCAATCGGCCGCTAAAAGGGGGTGTCAATCAACCCGATCGTATTTGCCTGAAGCAAGGGGCATCAAGCTGCATTCAGAGCTTGATAATTCGGCCCCTATACACAGCAGCACATGTAACTTCTCTGCTAGGTATAAGTTCCCTCTCACCCTGCACTAGACTATGCTGCATGGGGGAGGGTCGTGTGTGCACTCACTTATTCTTCCCACTGACACCTTTCAACAAAGCACCGTTCCCATAACAAACTTCAGTTAGTTGATCTGAGGGCCACAGCAGAAAATGCAGGACTAAGGGGACAAGCAGACTGGATGCTGTCTGTCCAAGGCTGCAGGGATACAGTGTGAGACGCACACAGCCTCAAGACTGAAGAGAGCAGTGTCTGCAGCTGCAGATGTTCAACTCCTCACGTGCCTGCCGCTCCAGCTTTCTGCTGCCTGCGCCTACAGTCAGCCCTACCCTGAACAATCCCCACCACCAGAGCAGTTACCTGGTAACAGTGGTATCCCCAGCAGGCTTTGCATTCAGTGCTGCACAGTGCACACCTAAAACAGCACATGGCACTAGCATGGCATGTCACATGACACCGGCACAGTTTCTCACAAATAAATATAAGCAGAAAACTTTTGAATGTGACAGTATTAGGACTGACTGTGTGTACCCCCCCCCATGTCACATGACATCAGCAGTCTGGCATGAACCAAAAAAAATACTTTTTTTTTTCTTTCAGTACTCTTGGGCCCCACAACAAAGACTGGGCCCTGTGCAGCTGCCCCTTTTGACCTGTTTTAAAGACTACCCTGATGTCAATATTTCTGCTTGTAATTCTACTATAAACAGCACCAATGAGTATTATGGAGGGCTCAGAACAGTTAGAGCCCTCTGCTGATTTGTTGTACCAATTAGGTGATTGCCATTTTTAAAGTATTCAACTTCTAGTTAGAGGGGTAAGTGAGCCCATATTTGAAAAAAGTGAAAACCACTTTTTGTTGTGATTGTGGGATGCATTGTGTGTGCATGAGGTACTATTCTAGTACACTTTCTGAGTGACTGTACTGAGTAGCTAAGTGCACGCAGTGTGGAATGGGTATTTTCACTCTATGAAAGTCAAATATACAAATTTACAAGTACCTTCCTTCATCAAACTTTAAAAACAAGATGACAATTTAAAGCGACAGTATACATCAATTTTTATACAACTGCATGTAATAGACACTACTATAAAGAAGAATATGCACAGATACTGATCTAAAAATCCAGAATAAAACCTTTTTAAAACTTAATTAGAAGCTCCCAAATTAGCGCTGTTGTTGAGGTTAAGCTGGGACACCCAGTGAAATTGGCTGAGAAAGCGACTCTCCCCCCTCCCCTGCATGTGAAAAGACCTATTACACAAAAAAGAGTCTGTAGACATCAGATAACATCTAATACTTTGGGGTTTTGGTTAGGAGTCTGAAAATCAGCACAATTGTATTTAAAAATAAGCAAAACTATACATTTAAAAAAAAAAAAAACTCCCAGATGGGCTATGTAAATGGATCATCTACTAAATATTTATGCAAAGACACAATTTAGTGTACAATGTCCCTTGTGTATACATTTAAAAGCCATTTTTAAGAGATGTGGGGTATATCTCCTGAATGTAATTACTGAAAGAATGCGCACACACAAAAAAGTTATATATAATCTAAGGCATCATTTATAAGTGAGAGTCTGTAACCAGTAACAATACATCTCTTTATAATACAGTATTGCTGGGATATCACTGAATAGGCAAATTAGCGCTCAATGCAAAATATATATTTTGTCATACTGGGAACATATGTGAGTTTTAGATTTACCTTTTTTATTGAAGTTTTCAAAAGAATAGCACACATTTTCATCCAAACATAGGGTTGCCACCTCAGCCATGTTTTCCTGGACACTTATGAGTTACACATGCTGCAGGGTGTGCAGGGAGGAACATGTATTGTGTTTCTGGACAGCACTATTCATATTCCTCCCTGCACACCCTGCAGCATGTGTAACTTATAAGTGTTCTGTATTTTAAGGGACAGGTGGCAACCCTATCCAAACATGTAACAGAGTCACAACTGAAAACTTAAATATTGAAGTCAAACATTGATGTTACACAACAATAGTTATAAAAACAAAAGAGAATAGGAAGTTTACAACATATAAATAAAGGATAAAGGGAAAAATAGGTATTTATGTTCCGCATTTAGCAATTTTTTACAAGACACTCAATAGAGCAATTAAATTTATAAAGGGACATAAACCCACATTTTTTTCTTTTATTATTCAAATAAAATATACAATTTTAAACAACTTTGCAATGCACTTCTATTATCAAATGTACTTTGTTTTCTTATTATCCTTTGTTAAAAAGCAGAAATGTAAGTTCAGGAGTGTGCACGTGTCTGCAGCATTATATGTCAGCAGTTTTGCAACATTGTTATACATTAGCAAGAGCACTAGATGGCAGCACTATTTTCTGTCATGTAGTGCCCCAGACATGTGCACGCTACCTATCTGGATATCTCTTCAACAAAGAATAACAAATTTGATAATAAAAGTAAATTGGAAACTTTTTAAAATTGCATTCTCTATCTGAATCATTAAAGAAAAATTTTGGTTTCATGTCCCTTTAAAGGGACAGTCAAGTCCAAAAAAAAAGCTTTCATGATTCAGATAGGGTATTTAATTTTAAACAACTTTCCAATTTACTTTTATCACCAATTTTGCTTTGTTCTTTTGGTATTCTTAGTTGAAAGCTAAGCCTAGGAGGTTCATATGCTAATTTCTTAGACCTTGAAGGCCGCTGTTCTATCGAGAACTCCAATTCATTGAAAACTCCAGTCTGACGTCACTTCCAGTGATTACATACATCTGATTGGTCAGTGCCTCAGTGAGTGACAGGATTCACAACCAATCAGATGGGCACTGTAATCGCCTATCTTCACTATCTATTTTGCCTCCCCCTGGGGGGTTCCAGGGGGGAGATGCCCCCCTTGTAAACCTCATTCCCCAAGGTTTACTTGGGGTGTATGCCAGAGGATCGGCGGTGCGCCCCCTAAGACAGGCAAAAACAGATAGTGAAAATAGAAGTCACCGGAAGTGACATTAGATTGGAGTTTTCGAGGAATTTGAGTTCTCGACAGAACACCGCCTCTAATCTGAAAGCATTTTGACAGTTTTTCATCACTAGAGGGCGTTAGTTCATGTGTTTCATATAGATAACATTGAGCTCACGCACGAGAAGCTCCTAGGAGTGAGCACTGATTGGCTAAAATACAAGTCTGTCAAAAGAACTGAAATAAGGGGGCAGTTTGCAGAGGCATAGATACAAGGTAATTACAGAGGTAAAAAACGATATTATTATAACTGTGTTGGTTAGGCAAAAACGGGGAATGGTTAATAAAGGGATTATCTATCTTTTTAAACAACAAAAATTCTGGTGTTGACTGTCCCTTTAAGGTTGACTCTCCATTAGCCACCACTATTTATGTAGCACATGTTATATACACCATCATCCTTCAAAATGAAAAGGTATACTGGCTACCTACACAGATGAAAACAGAATAAATGTAAAGCAGTTTAGATTACATTTCTGGACCAGGAGTGAAAGGGAAATTTGTAAATGACGTTAATGTTGGTGGGATTAGCCACCTTCTTTTAAAGGGACAGTAAATACCTTGAGATTTTTTTTTTATCCAAAGTTTGTTTTTTTGTTTGTAGAAGAAAAGAAATATAACATAATGCAGTTTCGTACACAGAAACATATTTCCAACAGAAAAGTGGATTTGTAGGTCCCTTATAAACCTTTTATATAAAATGTTTAGTTATGCATAATTAAACAACTTTTCAGTATATTTTCATTATTTAATTTGCTCCTTTTTCATTTAACTTTGCTCTGAAAATTGAGCAATTTCTAGTTCTCAGAACTTGAAATGTGCCCTGCTGGCTTCTCAAGGCTAAGGGGCCGATTTATTAAAGTTTGGAAGGACATGATACGATGTAGCGTATCATGTCCGCCGCACATCGATAAATGCCGACAGCATACGCTGTGAACTGCTTGTGCAATGCCGCCCCTTGCAGATTCGCAGCCAATCGGCCGCTAGCAGGGGGTGTCAATCAGCCCGATCGTATAGGATTGGGCGGATTGATGTCCGCAGCCTCAGAGCAAGTGGACAAGTTATGGAGCAGTGCTCTTTAGACCGCTGCTTCATAACTACAGTTTTCGGCGAGCCTGAAGGCTCGCTTGGAAACAGGGGCATCAAGCTCCATTCGGAGCTTGATAATTTGGCCCCTAACTCTGTTCCTAAGAGGCTTTATCAGACAACAACTGCAAAACAACGTCTTTATACTAACTTTATTACAGTGGCTAGACTTGTGGGTGGAGTTTGACTATTGAAAAATAATTGCACTGAAAAGGATGTTAATTTGACTTGGTTGATATGTTGTTCTAAAGCAAAGCAACACTAAATAGCTTTCCTAGTTAGAAATACAGGATGATTAGACAAGGGTATTTTAATTTGTAAAATTAATGATGATTAAAAAAAAAGTACTTTATTCAATTGCATTTACTGTACTTTGTAATGTTTTGTTCACCAGAAGCAGGGGCGTATCATGGCCTAGGCCAACAAGGCCCGTGCCTAGGGCGGCAGCTTTGAGAGGGGCGGCAGATTTGGGAGGGCGGAAAGCACCATTCACAATCATAATTATCATATACATAAGGCTTATGATAGATTATCCCGGGCCAGACGCGCTTGCGGTGCGCACATTAAAAAGACTGAACTGAAGAGACTGAGACACATATTTGGTAAGTGTCCCCCACTGACACCAATGCTTTTATTGTTTAGACTCTACTCAGTGACTCAGTCTCTCACTCAACACAAATTAGTGGCTGCGCTGCAGCAAGTCAGTTAATTTACTTTATGCACGCGCACGCCACAACATCACCATGCTGCCATGAATCGGCACAGCGTGAAAAATGTAGCCGGCCAGTCTCACAGAAGTCAGGTATGTAATCACACTGGAAGTCGCAGCGCTATAAGAAAAAAATAAGTGGCCCCCGGTCCCGCCTCCAGCAAAGAGAAGAAGAAACTATATACAGTTAAAATGAAGTGTTTATTCAAGTACAGACTGTACTTGAATAAACACTTCATTTTAACTGTATATAGTTTTTACTTCATCTTCTTCTCTTTGATGGAGGCGGGACCGGGAGCCACTTATTTTTTCTTATAGCGCTGTGACTTCCAGTGTGATTACATACCTGACTTCTGTGAGACCGACCGGCTACATTTTTCACGCTGTGCTGATTCATGGCAGCGTGCATAAATAAACTACAGTCAGTACCAGTCCGGTAAGTTAGCAGATAATGCTGAGGGGAAGGGAATATTAACAAGATGGGACCCTGCACCTTGAAAATGATAGAGCCGTACCGTACTAGTTAAGCTCCTGGACCTAAGTGACAAGTTACTCTCCTTCCTGATAAGCCATGCCTGGTTGTGGGGCATATTTAAATACATAGCCGATAGCCCTTACAGTACCTGCTATTACACAAATATCTGTCTGTGGTAAGGTTTGTATACCGCGGCAGAGTCAATTTCTAGCTGGAAATCAGTACATATGGACTTTCTGCCTTAAAAGGGATTTGCAGTAAAAAAAAGGCTTGCATGTAGCATTATATATATATATATATATATATATATATATATATATATATATATATATATATATATATATATATATATATATATATATATATATATATAATATAAATAAGTATGCAGCTGCAAGCCTCTTTTTAGTGCACAAATCCCCATTAAGGCAGAAAGTCCATATGTACTGATTTCCAGCTAGAAATTGACTGTGCAGTGACAGATATATTATATATATAGCCTTCCTCTATTTAAAAAAAAAAAATACAGGGACATTGCATTTAACTAATGCTGCAGACACTTTTTTTTTCTTTTTTGTTGTATCTCTTTATTTAGTAATAAAAAATATGCTGTGTCCCTTCACTGGTTGTTTTAGTTATCTCACCCTCCTGCCTTCCTCTCCCTCCCTCCCTCCTCTCCATCCCTTCTCTCCCTCCCTCCCTTCTCTCCCTCCCTCCCTTCTCTCCCTCCCTTCTCTCCATCCCTCCCTTCTCTCCCTCCCTCCCTTCTCTCCCTCCCTCCATTCTCTCCCTCCCTTCTCTCTCCCTCCCTTCTCTCTCTCTCTCCCCTCTCTCTCTTCCTTCCTCCCTCCCTCCCTTCTCTCTCTTCCTCCATTCTCTCTCCCTCAATTCTCTCTCCCTCCCTTCTCTCTCTCTCCCTCCATTCTCTCTCTCCTCTCTCTCTCTCCCTCCCTTCTCTCTCTTTCCCTCCCTTCTCTCTCCCTCCCTTCTCTCTCTCCCTCCCTTCTCTCTCTCCTTCCCTTCTCTCCCTCCCTCCCTTCTATCCCTCCCTCCCTTCTCTCCCTCCCTCCCTTCTCTCCCTCCATTCTCTCTCTCTCTCTCTCTCTCTCTCTCTCTCTCTTCTCTCTCCCTTCTCTCTCTCCCTCCCTTCTCTCTCTCTCTCCCTCCCTCTCCCTTCTCTCTTTCTATCTCTCTCTTTTTCTCTCTCCCTCCCTTCTCTCTCTCTCTCTCTCTCTCTCTCTCTCTCTCTCTCTCTCTCTCCCTTCTCTCTCTCTCCCTCCTCTCTCTCTCCCTCCCTCCTCTCTCTCTCCCTCCCTTCTCTCTCTCCCTTTTCTCTCTCTCTCTCTCTCTCCCTTCTCTCTCTCTCCCTCCTCTCTCTCTCCCTCCCTTCTCTCTCTCTCCCTTTTCTCTCTCTCTCTCTCTCTCTCTCTCTCTCCCTTCTCTCTCTCTCTCCCTTCTTTCTCTCTCCCTCTTCTCTCTCTCCCTCCCTTCTCTCTCTTTCCCTCCCTTCTCTCTCTCCCTTCTCTCTCTCTCCCTCCCTTCTCTCTCTCTCTCCCCTCTCTCTCTCTCTCTCTCTCTCCCTCCCTCCCTTCTCTCTCTCCCTCCCTTCTCTCTCTCCCTCCCCTCTCTCTCTATCCCTCCCTTCTCTCTCCCTCCCTCCCTTCTCTCTCTCTCCCTCCCTTCTCTCTCCCTCCCTTCTCTCTCTCTCACTCCCTTCTCTCTCTCCCTTCCTTCTCTCTCTCCCTCCCTTCTCTCTCTCCCTCCATCTCTCCCTTCCTTCCTTCTCTGCTTCCCTCCCTCCCTTATCTCCCTCCCTTCCTTAGCTCCCTTTACATTTACTTTGGAATTGTTATGAATAAAATAAAAAATTAATTATTTTACACCTTGACCAAAAAAATATGAATGTGAAAAAAGGCTTAAAACCTGTGTGTGCTGGGGGGGGCAGCAGAATCTTGAGTGCCTAGGGCAGCACAAAACCTAAATACGCCACTGACCAGAAGACACACATTGAAGACTCTTAATCAACAAATGGGTTAAATGTCATTGATCAGCTGAAATAGGAACTGTGAAAATGGAACTATCCAGTAGTTCTGGCTCCATTACCCCACCTATTGGTCTTATTGTGAACTAAGGAAATGCAGGTTACTGCTTTGAGCAGTAACCTGCGGTCTAAATTGTCACTTGCAGCTGCTCATAGTCAGTGAAAGTTTCTGTGTGTCATAGACCGAGATCTCAAGCATTCTTGCTATACACAGACTTGTCAGTTATTCTTAGATATAATTTAAGTATGAATTTACTCATTTTGTCTATATTGCAGGACACATGAAGAATATAGTAAACCATCTGTTGTGTATCTCTGCTTTCAGGCAAACTCCCCAGCTTGCAGGCGGTTTCCTGTATGAGTCACTGGTTTTCTTTTGCCTGTCATGGAAAAGGAACACAAGAGGCAGTGAGAGGACAGCCACATACAACTAAAGAAAGGGACACTGTACAGAGATGCATGAATTCAAAGGCTACTATAAGGTTTAAAAGGACATTAAACACTATCGGCTAGATTACGAGTTTTGCGGTAAGAGGGGTGCGGTATTAACTTGCCCGTTATTGTCACCGCTCACTTCCCTACAGCGCTGGTATTACAGGTTTTCCTAAACCCGGCGTTAAAAGTCAAGAAGTGAGCGTAGAGCAAAATTACCAGCGCTGCTTAAGTCAGCGGTGAGCTGGTTGTACGTGCTCGTGCACGATTTCCCCATAGACATCAATGGGGAGAGACGACTGACAAAAAGCCTAACACCTGCAAAAAAGCAGCGTAAAGCTCGGTAACGCAGCCCCATTGATTCCTATCGGGAAACAAAATTTATGTTTACACCTAACACCCTAACATGAACCCTGAGTCTAAACACCCCTAATCTTACACTTATTATCCCCTAATATGCTGCCCCCGACAACGCCGACACCTGCATTATACTTATTAACCCCTAATTCGCTGCTCTGGACAATGCCGCCACTATAATAAACATATTAATCCCTAAACCGCAGCACTCCTGCATCTCAAACACTAGTTAAATAATATTAACCCCTAATCTGCCGCCCCGACATCGCCGCCATCTGCCTACATTTTTAAACCCCTAATCTGCCGCCCCAACGTCGCCACCACTATACTAAAGTTATTAACCCCTAAACCTAAGTCTAATCCTAACACCCCCTAACTTAAATATAATTAAAAGAAATCTAAATAAAACCTACTATTAATAACTAAAGAATTCCTATTTAAAACTAAATACTTACCTATAAAATAAACCCTAAGCTAGCTACAATATAACTAATATTTTCATTGTATCTAGCTTAGGTTTTATTTTTATTTCACAGGCAAGTTTGTATTTATTTTAACTAGGTAGAATAGTTACTAAATAGTTATTAACTATTTACTAACTACCTAGCTAAAATAAATACACATTTACCTGTAAAATAAAACCTAACCTGTCTTACACTAACACCTAACCTTACCACTACAATTAAATAAATTACCTAAATTAAATACAATTACCTAAATTACAACCCCCCCCCACTAAATTACACAAAATTAAAAACAAATTACAAGATATTTAAACTAATTACACCTAATCTAATAGCCCTATCAAAATAAAAAAAAAAACCCTAGCCTAAACTAAACTACCAATAGCCCTTAAAAAAGGAGTTTTGCGGGGCATTGCCCCCAAAAATCAGCTCTTTTACCTGTAAAAAAAACAACCCCCAACAGTAAAACCCACCACCCACACAACCAACCCCCCAAATAAAACCCTAACTAAAAAAACCTAAGCTTTCCATTGCCCTGAAAAGGGCATTTGGATAGGCATTGCCCTTAAAAGGGCATTTAGCTCTATTGCTGCCCAAACCCTAACCTAAAAATAAAACCCACCCAATAAACCCTTAAAAAAACCTAACACTAACCCCCTGAAGATCCACTTACAGTTTTGAAGAGCCGACATCCATCCTCAACGAAGCCAGGAAAAGTCCTCAACGAAGCCAGGAAAAGTCTTCATCCAAGCCGGGAGAAGTGGTCCTCTTCTTCCGATGACTCCCGATGAATGAAGGTTCCTTTAAGTGACGTCATCCAAGATGGCGTCCCTTAGATTCCGATTGGCTGATAGAATTCTATCAGCCAATCGGAATTAAGGTTGAAAAAATCCTATTGGCTTATGCAATCAGCCAATAGGATTGAACTTTAATCCTATTGGCTGATCCAATCAGCCAATAGGATTGAGCTTGCATTCTATTGGCTGTTCCAATCAGCCAATAGAATGTGAGCTCAATCCTATTGGCTGATTGGATCAGCCAATAGGATTGAAGTTCAATCCTATTGGCTGATGGCATCAGCCAATAGGATTTTTTCAACCTTAACTCCGATTGGCTGATAGAATTCTATCGGAATCTAAGGGACGCCATCTTGGATGACGTCACTTAAAGGAACCTTCATTAGACGGGAGTCGTCGTAAGAAGAGGATGCTCCGCACCGGATGTCTTGAAGATGGACCCGCTCCACGCCGGATGGATGAAGATAGAAGATGCCATCTGGATGAAGACTTCTGCCCATCTGGAGGACCACTTCTCCCGGCTTGGATGAAGACTTCTCCCGGCTTCGTTGAGGACTTCTCCTGGCTTCGTTGAGGATGGATGCCGTCTCTTCAAAACTGTAAGTTGATCTTCAGGGGGTTAGTGTTAGTTTTTTTAAGGGTTTATTGGTGGGTTTTATTTTTAGGTTAGGGTTTGGGTAGCAATAGAGCTAAATGCCCTTTTAAGGGCAATGCCCAACCAAATGCCCTTTTCAGGGCAATGGGGAGCTTAGGTTTTTTTAGGTAGGGTTTTATTTGGGGGGTTGGTTGTGTGGGTGGTGGATTTTACTGTTGGGGGTTGTTTGTATTTTTTTTACAGGTAAAAGAGCTGATTTCTTTGTGGCAATGCCCCGCAAAAAGCCCTTTTAAGGGCTATTGGTAGTTTAGTTTAGGCTAGGGTTTTTTTATTGGGGGGGGTCTTTTTTATTTTGATAGGGCTATTAGATTAGGTGTAATTAGTTTAAATATCTTGTAATTTGTTTTTTATCTTGTGTAATTTAGTGGGTTTTTTTTGTAATTTAGGTAATTGTATTTAATTTAGGTAATTTATTTAATTGTAGTGTAAGGTTAGGTGTTAGTGTAAGACAGGTTAGGTTTTATTTTACAGGTAAATTTGTATTTATTTTAGCTAGGTAGTTACTAAATAGTTAATAACTATTTAGAAACTATTCTACCTAGTTAAAATAAATACAAACTTGCCTGTGAAATAAAAATAAAACCTAAACTAGTTACAATGTAACTATTAGTTATATCGTAGCTAGATTAGGGGTTATTTTATAGGTAAGTATTTAGTTTTAAATAGGAATTCTTTAGTTATTTAGTTATTAATTAATTCTTTAGTTATTAATATCTATTTTGTTTAGATTTCTTTTAATTATATTTAAGTTAGGGGGTGTTAGGGTTAAGGTTAGACTTAGGTTTAGGGGTTAATAACTTTAGTATAGTAGTGGCGACGTTGGGGGCGGCAGATTAGGGGTTAATAAATGTATGTAGGTGGCCGCGATGTTAGGGACAGCAGATTAGGGGTTAATAATATTTAACTAGTGTTTGCGATGTCCGGAGTGGCAGATTAGGGGTTAATAATTTTATTTTAGTGTTTGTGATGCAGGAGGGCCTCGGTTTAGGGGTTAATAGGTAGTTTATGGGTGTTAGTGTACTTTTTAGCACTTTAGTTATGAGTTTTATGCTACGGCTTTGTAGTGTAAAACTCACTACTGACTTTAGAATGTGTTATGAATCTTGCGGGATAGGCTGTACCGTTCACTTTTTGGCCTAAAAAAATACCGGCGCAATGGAAGTCCCATTGAAAAAAGACTTTACGCAAATTGCGTAAGTTAATTTGCGCTAAGGCCAAAAAACATAATTTATGCTTACCTGATAAATTCCTTTCTTCTGTTGTGTGATCAGTCCACGGGTCATCATTACTTCTGGGATATAACTCCTCCCCAACAGGAAATGCAAGAGGATTCACCCAGCAGAGCTGCATATAGCTCCTCCCCTCTACGTCACTCCCAGTCATTCGACCAAGAATCAACGAGAAAGGAGAAACCAAGGGTGAAGTGGTGACTGGAGTATAATTTAAAAAATATTTACCTGCCTTAAACAACAGGGCGGGCCGTGGACTGATCACACAACAGAAGAAAGGAATTTATCAGGTAAGCATAAATTATGTTTTCTTCTGTTATGTGTGATCAGTCCACGGGTCATCATTACTTCTGGGATACCAATACCAAAGCAAAAGTACACGGATGACGGGAGGGATAGGCAGGCTCATTATACAGAAGGAACCACTGCCTGAAGAACCTTTCTCCCAAAAATAGCCTCCGAAGAAGCAAAAGTGTCAAATTTGTAAAATTTGGAAAAAGTATGAAGCGAAGACCAAGTTGCAGCCTTGCAAATCTGTTCAACAGAGGCCTCATTCTTAAAGGCCCAAGTGGAAGCCACAGCTCTAGTAGAATGAGCTGTAATTCTTTCAGGAGGCTGCTGTCCAGCAGTCTCATAGGCTAAACGAATTATGCTACGAAGCCAGAAGGAGAGAGAGGTAGCCGAAGCCTTATGACCTCTCCTCTGACCAGAGTACACGACAAACAGGGAAGACGTTTGTCGAAAATCCTTAGTTGCCTGCAAGTAGAACTTGAGGGCACGAACTACATCCAGATTGTGTAGAAGACGTTCCTTCTTTGAAGAAGGATTCGGGCACAGGGAAGGCACCACGATCTCTTGATTGATGTTCCTGTTAGTGACTACCTTAGGTAAGAACCCAGGTTTTGTACGCAGAACTACCTTATCTGAATGAAAAATCAAATAAGGAGAATCACAATGTAAAGCTGATAACTCAGAGACTCTCCGAGCCGAAGAAATAGCCATTAAAAATAACACTTTCCAAGATAACAACTTTATATCAATGGAATGAAGGGGTTCAAACGGAACTCCTTGTAGAACGTTAAGAACAAGGTTTAAACTCCATGGCGGAGCAACAGTTTTAAACACAGGCTTGATCCTAGCTAAAGCCTGACAAAAGGCCTGGACGTCTGGATTTTCTGACAGACGCCTGTGTAACAAGATGGACAGAGCTGAGATCTGTCCCTTTAATGAGCTAGCCGATAAACCCTTTTCTAAACCTTCTTGTAGAAAGGACAATATCCTAGGAATCCTAACCTTACTCCAGGAGTAACCTTTGGATTCGCACCAGTATAGGTATTTACGCCATATCTTATGGTAAATCCTTCTGGTAACAGGCTTCCTAGCCTGTATCAGGGTATCAATAACCGACTCAGAAAAACCACGTTTTGATAAAATCAAGCGTTCAATTTCCAAGCAGTCAGCTTCAGAGAAGTTAGATTTTGATGTTTGAATGGACCCTGTATCAGAAGGTCCTGTCTTAGAGGTAGAGACCAAGGCGGACAGGATGACATGTCCACTAGATCTGCATACCAAGTCCTGCGTGGCCATGCAGGCGCTATTAGAATCACTGATGCTCTCTCCTGTTTGATTTTGGCAATCAATCGAGGAAGCAGCGGGAAGGGTGGAAACACATAAGCCATCCCGAAGTTCCAAGGTGCTGTCAAAGCATCTATCAGAACCGCTCCCGGATCCCTGGATCTGGACCCGTAGCGAGGAAGTTTGGCGTTCTGGCGAGACGCCATGAGATCTATCTCTGGTTTGCCCCAACGTCGAAGTATTTGGGCAAAGACCTCCGGATGAAGTTCCCACTCCCCCGGATGAAAAGTCTGGCGACTCAAGAAATCCGCCTCCCAGTTCTCCACTCCCGGGATGTGGATTGCTGACAGGTGGCAAGAGTGAGACTCTGCCCAGCGAATTATCTTTGATACTTCCATCATTGCTAGGGAGCTTCTTGTCCCTCCTTGATGGTTGATGTAAGCTACAGTCGTGATGTTGTCCGACTGAAACCTGATGAACCCCCGAGTTTTTAACTGGGGCCAAGCCAGAAGGGCATTGAGAACTGCTCTCAATTCCAGAATGTTTATTGGCAGGAGACTTTCCTCCTGATTCCATTGTCCCTGAGCCTTCAGAGAATTCCAGACAGCGCCCCAACCTAGTAGGCTGGCGTCTGTTGTTACAATTGTCCAGTCCGGCCTGCTGAATGGCATCCCCCTGGACAGATGTGGCCGAGAAAGCCACCATAGAAGAGAGTTTCTGGTCTCTTGATCCAGATTCAGAGTAGGGGACAAGTCTGAGTAATCCCCATTCCACTGACTCAGCATGCACAATTGCAGCGGTCTGAGATGTAGACGTGCAAAGGGTACTATGTCCATTGCTGCTACCATTAAGCCGATCACCTCCATGCATTGAGCTACTGACGGGAGTTGAATGGAATGAAGGACACGGCATGCATTTAGAAGCTTTGTTAATCTGTCTTCTGTCAGATAAATCTTCATTTCTACAGAATCTATAAGAGTCCCCAAGAATGGAACTCTTGTGAGAGGAAAGAGAGAACTCTTCTTTTCGTTCACTTTCCATCCATGCGACCTTAGAAATGCCAGAACAAACTCTGTATGAGACTTGGCAGTTTGAAAGCTTGAAGCTTGTATCAGAATGTCGTCTAGGTACGGAGCTACCGAAATTCCTCGCGGTCTTAGTACCGCCAGAAGGGCACCCAGAACCTTTGTGAAGATTCTTGGAGCCGTAGCCAATCCGAATGGAAGAGCTACAAACTGGTAATGCCTGTCTAAGAAGGCAAACCTTAGATACCGGTAATGATCTTTGTGAATCGGTATGTGAAGGTAAGCATCCTTTAAATCCACTGTGGTCATGTACTGACCCTTTTGGATCATGGGTAAGATTGTCCGAATAGTTTCCATTTTGAACGATGGAACTCTTAGGAATTTGTTTAGGATCTTTAAATCCAAGATTGGTCTGAAAGTTCCCTCTTTTTTTGGGAACCACAAACAGGTTTGAGTAAAACCCCTGTCCTTGTTCCGACCGCGGAACCGGATGGATCACTCCCATTAATAACAGATCTTGTACACAGCGTAGAAACGCTTCTTTCTTTATCTGGTTTGTTGATAACCTTGACAGATGAAATCTCCCTCTTGGGGGAGAGAATTTGAAGTCTAGAAGGTATCCCTGAGATATGATCTCTAGCGCCCAGGGATCCTGAACATCTCTTGCCCAAGCCTGGGCGAAGAGAGAGAGTCTGCCCCCCACTAGATCCGGTCCCGGATCGGGGGCCCTCGGTTCATGCTGTCTTTGGGGCAGCAGCAGGTTTCCTGGCCTGCTTGCCCTTGTTCCAGGACTGGTTAGGTTTCCAGCCTTGTCTGTAACGAGCAACAGCTCCTTCCTGTTTTGGTGCAGTGGAAGTTGGTGCTGCTCCTGCTTTGAAATTCCGAAAGGGACGAAAATTAGACTGTCTAGCCTTAGCTTTGGCTTTGTCTTGAGGAAGGGCGTGGCCCTTACCTCCTGTAATGTCAGCGATAATTTCTTTCAAACCGGGCCCAAATAAAGTTTGCCCCTTGAAAGGTATATTAAGTAATTTGGACTTAGAAGTTACATCAGCTGACCAGGATTTTAGCCACAGCGCCCTACGTGCCTGAATGGCGAATCCTGAGTTCTTAGCCGTAAGTTTGGTTAAATGTACTACGGCCTCCGAAATGAATGAATTAGCTAGTTTAAGGACTCTAAGCCTGTCCGTAATGTCGTCCAGCGTAGCTGAACTAAGGTTCTCTTCCAGAGACTCAATCCAAAATGCTGCCGCAGCCGTAATCGGCGCGATGCATGCAAGGGGTTGTAATATAAAACCTTGTTGAACAAACATTTTCTTAAGGTAACCCTCTAATTTTTTATCCATTGGATCTGAAAAAGCACAGCTATCCTCCACCGGGATAGTGGTACGCTTAGCTAAAGTAGAAACTGCTCCCTCCACCTTAGGGACCGTTTGCCATAAGTCCCGTGTGGTGGCGTCTATTGGAAACATCTTTCTAAATATTGGAGGGGGTGAGAACGGCACACCGGGTCTATCCCACTCCTTAGTAACAATTTCAGTTAGTCTCTTAGGTATAGGAAAAACGTCAGTACTCGCCGGTACCGCAAAGTATTTATCCAACCTACACAATTTCTCTGGTATTGCAACAGTGTTACAATCATTAAGAGCCGCTAAAACCTCCCCTAGTAATACACGGAGGTTCTCCAATTTAAATTTAAAATTTGAAATATCTGAATCCAATCTGTTTGGATCAGAACCGTCACCCACAGAATGAAGCTCTCCGTCTTCATGCTCTGCAAGCTGTGACGCAGTATCAGACATGGCCCTAGTATTATCAGCGCACTCTGTTCTCACCCCAGAGTGATCACGCTTGCCTCTTAGTTCTGGTAATTTAGCCAAAACTTCAGTCATAACAGTAGCCATATCTTGTAATGTTATCTGTAATGGCCGCCCAGATGTACTAGGCGCCACAATATCACGCACCTCCCGGGCGGGAGATGCAGGTACTGACACGTGAGGCGAGTTAGTCGGCATAACTCTCCCCTCGCTGTTTGGTGAAATTTGTTCAATTTGTACAGATTGGCTTTTATTTAAAGTAGCATCAATACAGTTAGTACATAAATTTCTATTGGGCTCCACCTTGGCATTGGAACAAATGACACAGGTATCTTCCTCTGAATCAGACATGTTTAACACACTAGCAATAAACTTGCAACTTGGTTACAATCTTATTTAACAAAAACGTACTGTGCCTCAAAGAAGCACTAAACGATTAAATGACAGTTGAAATAATGAACTGAAAAACAGTTATAGCATCAATCCTTAAAAACAACACAACTTTTAGCAAAGGTTTGTTCCCATTAGTAAAGTAACAATAATTAAATTTGAAACATAAAAATTACAGAGCAACGTTTTTAATCACAGTCAATATATAAGTCTCACAGCACTGCTGAGAGAATCTACCTCCCTCCAAAGAAGTTTGAAGACCCCTGAGTTCTGTTAGAGATGAACCGGATCATGCAGGAAATACAAGAGTAACTGACTGGAAATTTTTGATGCGTAGCAAAGAGCGCCAAAAACGGCCCCTCCCCCTCACACACAGCAGTGAGAGAGAAACGAAACTGTCACAATTAAAACAAGCAACTGCCAAGTGGAAAAATAATGCCCAAACATTTATTCACTCAGTACCTCAGAAAATGCAAACGATTCTACATTCCAGCAAAAACGTTTAACATAATAAATACCTATTAAAAGGTTTAATGTACTTTTAACAGAGTAATTCCAGTGAAATACCATCCCCAGAATACTGAAGTGTAGAGTATACATACATGTCATTATAACGGTATGGCAGGATTTTCTCATCAATTCCATTCAGAAAATAAAAACTGCTACATACCTCAATGCAGATTCATCTGCCCGCTGTCCCCTGATCTGAAGCTTTTACCTCCCTCAGATGGCCGAGAAACAGCAATATGATCTTAACTACTCCGGTTAAAATCATAGTAAAAACTCTGGTAGATTCTTCTTCAAACTCTGCCAGAGAGGCAATAACACGCTCCGGTGCTATTGTAAAATATCAAACTTTTGATTGAAGTTATAAAAACTAAGTATAATCACCATAGTCCTCTCACACATCCTATCTAATCGTTGGGTGCAAGAGAATGACTGGGAGTGACGTAGAGGGGAGGAGCTATATGCAGCTCTGCTGGGTGAATCCTCTTGCATTTCCTGTTGGGGAGGAGTTATATCCCAGAAGTAATGATGACCCGTGGACTGATCACACATAACAGAAGAAAAGTGTGCGGGACAGCTGTACCTACAAGACTCGTAATAGCAGCGGTAGTAAAAAAGCAGCGTTATGAGCCTTAACCCTGCTTTTTTACTCATAACGCAAAACTCGTAATCTAGCCGTATATAAATAAACCCTTTGAGTGCTAATGAGGCTCTGAGCCGTCACAGAGTTTCCCACTCTGGTGCTAATGACGGCTCAGAGCCGTCACTAGCACTCTCCCACCTTGAGGGAGATCTGGAGGCTCCCACCCGCTCCTACCCCGGCGATCGTGCCTGTAGAGTGACAGGCATCGCCGGGGCTTTCCGTTTTGCGTGGTGACATCACGCGCAATAACGTGATGACGTCACCACGCAACTTTATTTATACTTAACAATGTTAAGTATAGGAGCAGGAGGCATGCTGCTTAGAAGCCTGTATCTCAGGCATCTAAGTAGCTACAGACCCCCAAGACCCACCATTGGAAAGGTAATCGCCTAACCTTTCCAAAAGTGTTAAAAAAAGTTTAAAAAAAAAATTGTTTAAAAAATAAAAAACCAAAAAATCTTAGCACCCAGGTGGGAAAGTGCTTATCACTCAAAGGGTTAAAAAAAACTCTGCAAAATATACTTTGTCCCCTTTTTCTGTAATTCCATTCTGAAATGGTGAACTTTTTAGTTTCTGTTAGAAATGGAAGTGCAGAACACTGTTATATTCCACACAGCCATTGGCTACACACTCTAGTGACCTATTTATAGCTGTCCTTAATTGGCCACAGCAGAAAAGGTAACATAAGTTACAACATGGCAGCTCCCATTGTTTTATAGACAATAAGGGGCATATTTATGATTGTGTGAGCGGACATGATCTCTCTGCATTCATCATTGCACCGGCAGTTCTTGTGAACTGCTGGTGCAATGCCGCACCCTGCAGATTTGCGGCCGCTAGCAGGGGGGTGTCAATCAACCCGATCGTATTCGATCGAGTTGATTTCTGGGAATTTCTGTCCGCGGCCTCAGAGCAGGCGGACAGGTTATGGAGCAGCGGTACAGAGCTTGATAAATATGCCCCTATAACTTATTTTGTCAATATTTAAACAAAATTTTATATTTAAACAGCTAATTAAACTTTAAAAAATGCATCTATATTTTATTCTCAGACTAATATTTTCTCTGAATGTATCATTCTATCTAGCATTTATTTACGGCAAGATTACAAGTCGTGCGCTGACTGCAGTGCACGTGCGCTATGGTTTTTCTTTAGGCTTCCTTGAGCGTCTTCATCCTCGCTAGTATCACCAGTCCTTATGTTATTATCTGTAATTTAGGCATTAATGTGTAAAGGGACAGTCTACACTAAATTTGTTATTATTTAAAAAGGTAGATAACGCCTTCACTACCCATTTTTCAGTTTTGCACAACCAACATTGCTAGATTAATATACTTTATAACATTTAAACCTCTAAATTTCTGCTTGTTTCAAATGCTCTATAGACAGCCTCTTAATCACATGTTTTCTAATTTGCTTTTCACAACAGGAGACTGCTAGTTCATGTTGACCATATAGATAACATTGTGTTCACGCCAGAGGAGTTATTTAAGAGTTAGCACAACACAGTACTAAATATCAACAGATAATAAATACAAAGTCATGTGATCAGGGGGCTGTCAGAAGATGCTTAGATACAAGGTAATTACAGAGGTAAAAATTGTATTAATATAACTGTGTTAGTTGTGCAAAACTGGGGAATGGGTAATAAAGGGATTATCTATCTTTTAAAACAATACAAAGTCTATTGTAGACTGTCCCTTTAATATCCCTTTAAACTTTATTTTTGAAAAACATCATCTGATTTTATTATTGCTGAGGCATAACTTTGTCTCATGCTGGAAGACTCTTTGTAACTCTCCATCTGTAGTGGCTTTAAAAAAAAATTACTGTTTAGGAACTTTAGGAACTATGGGCTTGCTTTCTTCCCTTTGGATATATAATGAGAGTCTGGAAATTTCCTTGACAAAATTGAGATCTGCTCTGGGGCAATATCTGATACCTCTCTCAATACATTCCCAATAGCTTTGTGTTGGGTAAGTGTATAGTACAGTAAATAGAGAGACAGAGACGCAGACAGATTAAATACATTCTTTCTATACAGCAAGAACTGCAATATGTCAGTATGTGCCCAGATGGAGCACAGACACATAAGAACAAAGGTTAAATAGCATGAGGCACAAATGTAAGATATGGGTGTGGCTTTATACGCTCATCTGTCACATCTGCATTATTTGATCCCATAACGCTGAAAAAGGGTGAGATCTGAGAGCCAGGTCAAATGTATTTTTTTTTTTTTGCAGAAAGTGATTCTGACCAACATAAGTGTAAAAAACTCCTGCACCTGAATACAAAATAGGATTTATTGAATTTACACAAAAAGTAAGAATTATCCTGAAAGACTGAGGCGTAAAATAAAGTACAAGTTCCAGTGTATACTGTATCACTTATATCATGATAAATACATAAATAAATAAAACATACATAAAATAAATAAGCCATAAAGTATATAAATATATATTAAATTAACCTACTCATTTAGGCCCAGATTACAAGTGGAGTGCTTTTGATAGAGCAGGGTGCGAGAATAGTGCACAGTTTGATATTATAAGTCCACGGTAAAACAAAATTTATGCTTACCTGATAAATTTCTTTCTTTCCGGATACGGAGAGTCCACAACATCATTCAATTACTAGTGGGAATATCACTCCTGGCCAGCAGGAGGAGGCAAAGAGCACCACAGCAAAGCTACCCATAATCCCCAGTCATTCGATCGAAGGGAAATGGAAAAGGAATAACACAAAGGTTTCGAGGTGCCTGAGGTTTAGTAAAAAATAACTGTCTTAATAAAGGGTGGGGTCGTGGACTCTCCATATCCGGAAAGAAAGAAATGTATCAGGTAAGCATACATTTAGTTTTCTTTACTAAGATATGGAGAGTCCACAACGTCATTCAATTACTAGTGGGAACCAATACCCAAGCTAGAGGACACAGAATGAACAGGGAGGGAGAACAAGAAAGGCAGACCTAAACTGAAGGCACCACCGCTTGAAGAACCTTTCTCAGAGGCGTAACTAGAAACCACAGAAAAAAAAAGTGAATCAGATTACATGTCTGCAAAAGGAGGTACCCTGTGCCCACAGTCTGTGAGATGGTCTGACCCACTCTTACTGTATATAGTGACACTGTTTAACCCGCCAGTACTGTATATAGTGAGTCAGTGACACAGTCTGTAATCTGCCGGTGAGATGGCTGACCTGACCCTACCCACCCCAGTACTTTATAGAGTGACCACAGTAGTCTGTGACATGGTCCAGCCCCCCCATACTGTATATAGTGGTACTGTATAGTGACACTGTTTACCCCCTCCCCCCATGCTGTAGTAACAAGGTCTGTAATTTGCTTGGTCCACAAACATCCACACACACACACACATACATGAATACACACACAGTCACATACATACATACACACATGCACACACACACACACACATAAACACCAATGGGTAAAAACATAATTTATGCTTACCTGATAAATTCCTTTCTTCTGTTGTGTGATCAGTCCACGGGTCATCATTACTTCTGGGATATAACTCCTCCCCAACAGGAAATGCAAGAGGATTCACCCAGCAGAGCTGCATATAGCTCCTCCCCTCTACGTCACTCCCAGTCATTCGACCAAGAATCAACGAGAAAGGAGAAACCAAGGGTGAAGTGGTGACTGGAGTATAATTTAAAAGATATTTACCTGCCTTAAAACAGGGCGGGCCGTGGACTGATCACACAACAGAAGAAAGGAATTTATCAGGTAAGCATAAATTATGTTTTCTTCTGTTATGTGTGATCAGTCCACGGGTCATCATTACTTCTGGGATACCAATACCAAAGCAAAAGTACACGGATGACGGGAGGGATAGGCAGGCTCATTATACAGAAGGAACCACTGCCTGAAGAACCTTTCTCCCAAAAATAGCCTCCGAAGAAGCAAAAGTGTCAAATTTGTAAAATTTGGAAAAAGTATGAAGCGAAGACCAAGTTGCAGCCTTGCAAATCTGTTCAACAGAGGCCTCATTCTTAAAGGCCCAAGTGGAAGCCACAGCTCTAGTAGAATGAGCTGTAATTCTTTCAGGAGGCTGCTGTCCAGCAGTCTCATAGGCTAAACGAATTATGCTACGAAGCCAGAAGGAGAGAGAGGTAGCCGAAGCCTTATGACCTCTCCTCTGACCAGAGTACACGACAAACAGGGAAGACGTTTGTCGAAAATCCTTAGTTGCCTGCAAGTAGAACTTGAGGGCACGAACTACATCCAGATTGTGTAGAAGACGTTCCTTCTTTGAAGAAGGATTTGGACACAAGGATGGAACAACAATCTCTTGATTGATATTCCTATTAGTGACTACCTTAGGTAAGAACCCAGGTTTAGTACGCAGAACTACCTTGTCTGAGTGAAAAATCAGATAAGGAGAATCACAATGTAAGGCTGATAACTCAGAGACTCTTCGAGCCGAGGAAATAGCCATTAAAAACAGAACTTTCCAAGATAACAATTTTATATCAATGGAATGAAGGGGTTCAAACGGAACACCCTGTAAAACGTTAAGAACTAAGTTTAAACTCCATGGCGGAGCAACAGTTTTAAACACAGGCTTGATCCTAGCTAAAGCCTGACAAAAGGCCTGGACGTCTGGATTTTCTGACAGACGCCTGTGTAACAAGATGGACAGAGCTGAGATCTGTCCCTTTAATGAGCTAGCCGATAAACCCTTTTCTAAACCTTCTTGTAGAAAGGACAATATCCTAGGAATCCTAACCTTACTCCAGGAGTAACCTTTGGATTCGCACCAGTATAGGTATTTACGCCATATCTTATGGTAAATCCTTCTGGTAACAGGCTTCCTAGCCTGTATCAGGGTATCAATAACCGACTCAGAAAAACCACGTTTTGATAAAATCAAGCGTTCAATTTCCAAGCAGTCAGCTTCAGAGAAGTTAGATTTTGATGTTTGAATGGACCCTGTATCAGAAGGTCCTGTCTTAGAGGTAGAGACCAAGGCGGACAGGATGACATGTCCACTAGATCTGCATACCAAGACCTGCGTGGCCATGCAGGCGCTATTAGAATCACTGATGCTCTCTCCTGTTTGATTTTGGCAATCAATCGAGGAAGCAGCGGGAAGGGTGGAAACACATAAGCCATCCCGAAGTTCCAAGGTGCTGTCAAAGCATCTATCAGAACCGCTCCCGGATCCCTGGATCTGGACCCGTAGCGAGGAAGTTTGGCGTTCTGGCGAGACGCCATGAGATCTATCTCTGGTTTGCCCCAACGTCGAAGTATTTGGGCAAAGACCTCCGGATGAAGTTCCCACTCCCCCGGATGAAAAGTCTGGCGACTCAAGAAATCCGCCTCCCAGTTCTCCACTCCCGGGATGTGGATTGCTGACAGGTGGCAAGAGTGAGACTCTGCCCAGCGAATTATCTTTGATACTTCCATCATTGCTAGGGAGCTTCTTGTCCCTCCTTGATGGTTGATGTAAGCTACAGTCGTGATGTTGTCCGACTGAAACCTGATGAACCCCCGAGTTTTTAACTGGGGCCAAGCCAGAAGGGCATGGAGAACTGCTCTTAATTCCAGAATGTTTATTGGCAGGAGACTTTCCTCCTGATTCCATTGTCCCTGAGCCTTCAGAGAATTCCAGACAGCGCCCCAACCTAGTAGGCTGGCGTCTGTTGTTACAATTGTCCAGTCCGGCCTGCTGAATGGCATCCCCCTGGACAGATGTGGCCGAGAAAGCCACCATAGAAGAGAGTTTCTGGTCTCTTGATCCAGATTCAGAGTAGGGGACAAGTCTGAGTAATCCCCATTCCACTGACTCAGCATGCACAATTGCAGCGGTCTGAGATGTAGACGTGCAAAGGGTACTATGTCCATTGCTGCTACCATTAAGCCGATCACCTCCATGCATTGAGCTACTGACGGGAGTTGAATGGAATGAAGGACACGGCATGCATTTAGAAGCTTTGTTAATCTGTCTTCTGTCAGATAAATCTTCATTTCTACAGAATCTATAAGAGTCCCCAAGAATGGAACTCTTGTGAGAGGAAAAAGAGAACTCTTCTTTTCGTTCACTTTCCATCCATGCGACCTTAGAAATGCCAGAACTAACTCTGTATGAGACTTGGCAGTTTGAAAGCTTGAAGCTTGTATCAGAATGTCGTCTAGGTACGGAGCTACCGAAATTCCTCGCGGTCTTAGTACCGCCAGAAGGGCACCCAGAACCTTTGTGAAGATTCTTGGAGCCGTAGCCAATCCGAATGGAAGAGCTACAAACTGGTAATGCCTGTCTAAGAAGGCAAACCTTAGATACCGGTAATGATCTTTGTGAATCGGTATGTGAAGGTAAGCATCCTTTAAATCCACTGTGGTCATGTACTGACCCTTTTGGATCATGGGTAAGATTGTCCGAATAGTTTCCATTTTGAACGATGGAACTCTTAGGAATTTGTTTAGGATCTTTAAATCCAAGATTGGCCTGAAAGTTCCCTCTTTTTTGGGAACCACAAACAGGTTTGAGTAAAACCCTTGTCCTTGTTCCGACCGCGGAACCGGATGGATCACTCCCATTAATAACAGATCTTGTACACAGCGTAGAAACGCTTCTTTCTTTATCTGGTTTGTTGACAACCTTGACAGATGAAATCTCCCTCTTGGGGGAGAGAATTTGAAGTCTAGAAGGTATCCCTGAGATATGATCTCTAGCGCCCAGGGATCCTGAACATCTCTTGCCCAAGCCTGGGCGAAGAGAGAGAGTCTGCCCCCCACTAGATCCGGTCCCGGATCGGGGGCCCTCGGTTCATGCTGTCTTTGGGGCAGCAGCAGGTTTCCTGGCCTGCTTGCCCTTGTTCCAGGACTGGTTAGGTTTCCAGCCTTGTCTGTAACGAGCAACAGCTCCTTCCTGTTTTGGTGCAGTGGAAGTTGATGCTGCTCCTGCTTTGAAATTCCGAAAGGGACGAAAATTAGACTGTCTAGCCTTAGCTTTGGCTTTGTCTTGAGGCAGGGCGTGGCCCTTACCTCCTGTAATGTCAGCGATAATTTCTTTCAAACCGGGCCCAAATAAAGTTTGCCCCTTGAAAGGTATATTAAGTAATTTGGACTTAGAAGTTACATCAGCTGACCAGGATTTTAGCCACAGCGCCCTACGTGCCTGAATGGCGAATCCTGAGTTCTTAGCCGTAAGTTTGGTTAAATGTACTACGGCCTCCGAAATGAATGAATTAGCTAGTTTAAGGACTCTAAGCCTGTCCGTAATGTCGTCCAGCGTAGCTGAACTAAGGTTCTCTTCCAGAGACTCAATCCAAAATGCTGCCGCAGCCGTAATCGGCGCGATGCATGCAAGGGGTTGCAATATAAAACCTTGTTGAACAAACATTTTCTTAAGGTAACCCTCTAATTTTTTATCCATTGGATCTGAAAAAGCACAGCTATCCTCCACCGGGATAGTGGTACGCTTAGCTAAAGTAGAAACTGCTCCCTCCACCTTAGGGACCGTTTGCCATAAGTCCCGTGTGGTGGCGTCTATTGGAAACATCTTTCTAAATATTGGAGGGGGTGAGAACGGCACACCGGGTCTATCCCACTCCTTAGTAACAATTTCAGTTAGTCTCTTAGGTATAGGAAAAACGTCAGTACTCGCCGGTACCGCAAAGTATTTATCCAACCTACACAATTTTTCTGGTATTGCAACAGTGTTACAATCATTAAGAGCCGCTAAAACCTCCCCTAGTAATACACGGAGGTTCTCCAATTTAAATTTAAAATTTGAAATATCTGAATCCAATCTGTTTGGATCAGAACCGTCACCCACAGAATGAAGCTCTCCGTCCTCATGTTCTGCAAGCTGTGACGCAGTATCAGACATGGCCCTAGTATTATCAGCGCACTCTGTTCTCACCCCAGAGTGATCACGCTTGCCTCTTAGTTCTGGTAATTTAGCCAAAACTTCAGTCATAACAGTAGCCATATCTTGTAATGTTATCTGTAATGGCCGCCCAGATGTACTAGGCGCCATAATATCACGCACCTCCCGGGCGGGAGATGCAGGTACTGACACGTGAGGCGAGTTAGTCGGCATAACTCTCCCCTCGCTGTTTGGTGAAATTTGTTCAATTTGTACAGATTGGCTTTTATTTAAAGTAGCATCAATACAGTTAGTACATAAATTTCTATTGGGCTCCACCTTGGCATTGGAACAAATGACACAGATATCTTCCTCTGAATCAGACATGTTTAACACACTAGCAATAAACTTGCAACTTGGTTACAATCTTATTTAACAAAAACGTACTGTGCCTCAAAGAAGCACTAAACGATTAAATGACAGTTGAAATAATGAACTGAAAGACAGTTATAGCATCAATCCTTAAAAACAACACAACTTTTAGCAAAGGTTTGTTCCCATTAGTAAAGTAACAATAATTAATTTGAAACATAAAAATTACAGAGCAACGTTTTTAATCACAGTCAATATATAAGTCTCACAGCTCTGCTGAGAGAATCTACCTCCCTCCAAAGAAGTTTGAAGACCCCTGAGTTCTGTTAGAGATGAACCGGATCATGCAGGAAATACAAGAGTAACTGACTGGAATTTTTTGATGCGTAGCAAAGAGCGCCAAAAACGGCCCCTCCCCCTCACACACAGCAGTGAGAGAGAAACGAAACTGTCACAATTAAAACAAGCAACTGCCAAGTGGAAAAATAATGCCCAAATATTTATTCACTCAGTACCTCAGAAAATGCAAACGATTCTACATTCCAGCAAAAACGTTTAACATAATAAATACCTATTAAAAGGTTTAATGTACTTTTAACAGAGTAATTCCGGTGAAATACCATCCCCAGAATACTGAAGTGTAGAGTATACATACATGTCATTATAACGGTATGGCAGGATTTTCTCATCAATTCCATTCAGAAAATAAAAACTGCTACATACCTCAATGCAGATTCATCTGCCCGCTGTCCCCTGATCTGAAGCTTTTACCTCCCTCAGATGGCCGAGAAACAGCAATATGATCTTAACTACTCCGGTTAAAATCATAGTAAAAACTCTGGTAGATTCTTCTTCAAACTCTGCCAGAGAGGCAATAACACGCTCCGGTGCTATTGTAAAATAACAAACTTTTGATTGAAGTTATAAAAACTAAGTATAATCACCATAGTCCTCTCACACATCCTATCTAGTTGTTGGGTGCAAGAGAATGACTGGGAGTGACGTAGAGGGGAGGAGCTATATGCAGCTCTGCTGGGTGAATCCTCTTGCATTTCCTGTTGGGGAGGAGTTATATCCCAGAAGTAATGATGACCCGTGGACTGATCACACATAACAGAAGAAACAGAAACACTAACTCCTGTAGTCAGAGACACTAGTGAAGCATCATGTCACACTCACATGATATCAGTGCAGGCAGTGGCAGGTCAACGTTTTTTATTGGGGGGGGGAATATATATATATTTTTTTTAAGCAGGGCCCCCACCCTCAGGGGCCCAGTCATAGTTGCGTACTCTGCACCCCCTGTAGTTCCGCCGCTGACCTTTCTCCCAAAAGAGGCCTCAACCGAGGCAAAAGTATCAAATTTGTAGAAAAAGTATTTGGAAAAGTATGCAGAGAGGACCAAGTTGCAGCCTTGCAAATCTGTTCCACAGAAGCTTCATTTTTGAAAGCCCAAGAAGAGGAGACAGCCCTAGTGGAATGAGCTGTAATTCTCTCAGGTGGCTGCTGTCCAGCAGTCTCATAAGCAAAACAAATTATTCTTCTCAAGCAGAGTGAAAGAGAAGTAGAAGTAACCTTCTGACCCTTACGCTTTCCTGAGAAACAAACAAACAGGGCAGAAGACTGGCGAAAATCTTTAGTCGCCTGTAGGTAGAATTTTAGAGCATGCACAACATCCAAGTTGTGCAACAGACGTTCTTTATGAGAATAAGGATTGGGATAGAGAGAAGGAACAACAATTTCCTGATTAATATTTCTATCCGAAACCACTATGGAAGAAACCCCAATTTAGCACAAAGAACCTCCCTATCCGCATGAAAAATAAGGTAAGGCGAATCACACTGCAAAGCCGAGAGTTCTGAAAATCTCTCCAAGCAGAAGAGATAGCAATAAGAAACAAAACCTTCCAAGATAGCAACTTAATATCTATGGAATGCATTGGTTTAAACGGAGCTTGCTGCAAAACTTTAAGAACAAGATTAAGGCTCCAAGGAGGAGCAACAGGTTTAAACACAGGTCTGATTCTGACCAGGGCCTGACAAAAAGATTGAACAACTGGCACACCCGCCAGATGCTTGTGTAACAAAATAGATAATGCAGAAATCTGACCCTTCAGAGAACTGACTGAAAACCCTTTCTCCAGACCTTCCTGGAGAAGACAAAATTCTAGGAATCCTGACCCTACTCCAAGAGTAGCCCTTAGATTCAAACCAATAAAGTTATTTACGCCATACCTTATGGTCAATTTTTCGAGTAATAGACTTGCGAGCCTGGATCATGGTCTCAATGATGGCCACCAAACTTCAGCTCCTCCATTGACAGAGGCAAAGAGAATGACTGGGGATTATGGGTAGGGGAGTGACACTTAACAGCTTTGCTGTGGTGCTCTTTGCTCCTCCTGCTGGCCAGGAGTGATATTCCCACTAGTAATTGAATGACGTCGTGGACTCTCCATATCTTAGGAAAGAAAAGAGATTTACCAAAGAAAGTTAGTACGGCCAACATTTTTTAGCTTGCCCTATACTTTCAAAAGATTATGATAAAAGTCATGAGTTTAAAAAGTTAGTACTAAAAAGGTGCAACTGGAGACCTGAAATAGAGTGTTAGGGGCCTATTTATGAAAGGCCTGTCAGACATGATCCGACATTGCGGATCAAGTCCGACAGACCTCGCTGAATGCGGAGAGCAATACGCTCTCCGCATTCAGCATTGCACCAGCAGCTCTTGTGAAGTGCTGGTGCAACGCCGCCCCCTGCAGATTTGCGGCGTATCAATCAACCCGATCGTATTTGATCGGGTTGAATTGCAGCAAGGTCTGTCCGCCTCCTCCTAATGTGCTTCACTGTATTACCCTTGGGGTTAGTTTTGAATAGGGCCTTACTTTTTGTTAAAGTGATAGTAAATCCTAGCGTTTTGAAATGCTAGGATTTACCAGTGGTGCAAATAAAGGGGACTTTCAGTCATGAAGTATAAAAAACTTCATGCTGAAAGTTCCATTGCAGAATGCTATTTTGTCAGTAAGATGATGTTAGCAAATAGCGTGCTAGCCATCCAGCATAATGTCAATTGGCCTGCATGGCTATTGGCTAGGAAGTGGAAACATCATCTCATTGAAAAAATAGCGTTCTGCCATGGGCAGCCTGAGGCACTCATGAGGGCATAAGCTGCAGGCAAATAAAGGTCCTTATACCTTCCCAGTGTCTGATTTAGACCCTGAGCTGGTGACAAAAATAGTTATGCCCTGTGTTCCTTCCACAAAATTTAATACCATGTTTCCTTTTTTGGCTATAATCCCTAAAGTGGATGGAGTAATTTTTACTCTTGCTCTGCGGACTATCGTTTCTTTAGAAGATAGTACCTCTTTCAAAGTTACTATGGATCGAAAGGGCTTTAAAGGCTTGAGGGCTTGAGAGCTTTAAAGGTGATTTTTTTTTAGCTGACAGGCTGCTGCTACCTCAGTCTGATTAGATAACCTTTTGGAGCTTGATGCTAGGGAAACTTCCCTGTAGGAGATCCAGGATGACTTAAAGCTCCTTAGGACAGTTGATAGTACTATTTGTAATGCATCTATGGAGATGATTCTCATTAATCTAAAGAGCGATGCTATGGCTGTTCTGGCAAGACAAGCCTTATGTCTTAAATCTTAGTCTGCAGACATGGGGGCCGATTTATTATATGGCGGGCAGACATGATTCACTGTAACGAATCATGTCTGCCCAACATCGATAAATGCCTACAGCATATGCTGTCTGCATTTATCATTGCACAAGCATTTTTTTTAAACGCTTGTGCAATGCCGCCCCCTGCAGATTCGCGGCCGATCGGCTTATAGCAGGAGGTGTCAATCATCCCGATCGTATCTGATTGGGATGATTGCAGACCACCACCTCAGAGGTGGCAGACGAGTTAAGGAGCAGCGGTCCTTTGACCGCTGCTTCTTTACTCTTGTTTCTGGCAATCCAGGAACATCGGGGGGTAGATTGCAGCATCTACCCCCATGGTCTCTAAAAATATACTGTTAATGCTTCTCTTTCAGGGTAAAATCCTGTTTGGTCCAGGACTAGATGCAATTATTGCCACAGGAGGTAAGTTAGCCTTATTGCTGCAAGACAAAAATTACAAGAGTAAGCTTAGGCCATCAGGGCATTTCCGTTCCTTTCGGCAGTCCAAACATCAGAAAACTGCTTCTTCCTCTATGCAATGATTGGGTTCTCCCAAAACTTCTTGAAAGCTAAACTCTTACTGGTTTAAGACCAAGGAGACCAAGAAAACTGCTCCTGCCTCCATGCTCGCATGAAGGTGAGATGCCCATTTTCTAGGTGGGGGGGGGGGGGGGGGGCAGATTGAATCTGTTTCACATGGCTTGGGAAATTACATCTATTACATACCCTTGCATATTGAAAATAATTTCTCAGGATTATTGAATATGTTTTTCTATCCAAGCGTCCACAAATAAGATTACTCCTGTGTTACAATTTGAGGAATGAAACTTTGGTTAAATACATGTTGCACATGTAATTTTGACGGTTGGAATTCAGAGTATACTGTCCCTTTAAGTGAAAAAACTAGGGGGAACTAACAGTAACCTAGAAGTGTCCTGCATAATCAAGTGGGCATAATGCCTTAAATGCCTGATTTAGATGATTCCCATCTTGGAAGTGAGGAGTTCACCCCAATAGTGAAATGTTGGGGTCACCCAGAGATAGACCTTATGGCTTTTCACCTGAATCACAAGCTACAATGTCTTGAGATCCTTAGGTAAATATAATAGATGCCCTTGTGTTTCCCTGGTCATTCAGACTAATGTACAGTTTTCCTCCAAATCCTGTTGCTATCCAGAGCCAGAATCAAACAAGAAATAGCTTCAGTGATTCTGATAGCTCCGGCTTGGCTTAGCAGGACTTGGTACGTGGACCGCTTGTCCACTTTGGTGACTTTCACTCACAAGGTCCGTTCTATCATCAAGATCTCAAAACTTTGGCTTTGAAGTCCTGGTGATTGAACACCTATTTTTGTCTAACAGATTTTTTTTCCAGTAAGGCCACTGATACCTTAGTTTAGGCCAGAAAGCCTGTTACCAAGCTTTTATCACAAAGTGTGGAAAACCTTTTTCCCTTGGTTATAAATGATTCCTAAAGTTCTTGACACAGCCAATGAACAAGGACTAGGCTTAGTCCGACACTGAAGAGTGCATGTAGAAAGGAGAGGAGGACTGTAAGCCAGAGCAATATGAATTGCTGTTGTTCTTGAGTTTTTACAGCATGGATGGGATAATAGCTTATCAGTCACTTCTCTTAAAGGGACATTATACACTAGATTTTCCTTTGCATAAATGTTTTGTAGATGATCCATTTATATAGCCTATACAGGTTTTTTTAAAAAAATAAATGTATAGTTTTGCTTCTTTTTAAATAACATTGCCCTGATTTTCAGACTCCTAACCAAGCCCCAAAGTTTTAAAGTATACTGATTAGGGTTGCACCGATACCATTTTTTTAAGACCGAGTACAAGAACCGATACTTGTTTTCAAATACTCGCTGATACCAATTACCGATACTTTTTTTTTATGTCATGTGACAGTTTACCAAGCACAATACAGACTAATTATTTAAGATTCCTTCTTTATAATTATGAAGGACTGTAGCTCAAAAGACATTATGAAATAATAAAACAGGTTTTATTTGTCACAAAGTTCACAGAACATGTTTAGAAATAAAAATATTACAATAAAATATATTAACAATAAATAACAAATATAAAATTGCAACCAACCAAAAGTGCCACACAGTAAAAAATAGAACAGAATACTGTTTAATCATGGCGAACAACACTATGGGCTAGATTACATTTGACTGGTAAGCTTTACCAATGCTCTCATTACACGTCCTACTCCATTAAAGGCTATGGAGTTTGAAATGTGAACAGAGAATTGCTAAAGCTTACCAATCAAATGTAATCTAAATCTAGTCCTATAATTGCAGGATGAGTGTTCATTGGGATTAACTTAATTTTTCCTATGAGTACTCTTCCTGCAATTATATAAGCTAAGATGTTCCTCAGAGTACAGTATGTTTTGAACATAATTGTGCAAGATGAGAACTAGCAGTATAAAAGGCAATCTAGCAATTAGAATAATTTTTCAAAAGTTAGTGGCAAGTTCTTTTTAAGGAACAGAACAGAAGCATCTCTGCATGTTCAGCTATGTCTGTTTTTGCTATCAGTAAGGAGGTTCAACTTTCCACACTACTGCATGGGGCAGAAAGATATTTTTGGGCCATTTTAGCCAGAGCTGGAAATCTCAGTTTATTAACTGCCCAGTACTTCAGGGGTTTGTCTGAACGCAGTACAGTGATCTCTCCTACAATAATACAAATAAGAGCAATTTGTATTGGCAGAACAGTAGTAAACAATTTTTAGTTTAGTCTCCACTCCAGCTTTAAATGAAATGGGAACATGCAGTTTGAAAAAAACCCACCACAAGATAGCATATGGGTAGTAAGTGGAGGTATCGGTTTAAGTATCGGTGCATTTGCACGAGTACAAGTACTCATGCAAGTACTTGGTATCGGTACCGATACCGATACTAGTATCGGTATCGGTGCAACCCTAATACTGATGTATACATACTCCAGCTTTCCCCTGTATTTTCATATGCAAAGAACGGGGGAGGGGGGGAGTGTCTGTTTTTTTTGCTATACACCCACTTTTAGTGGGTTTTACAGCTAACCTTTTGAACAGAGCTAAACTTGGAGCTTCTAACTAACAGCTAGATTACAAGTTTTGCGTTGCGGCTTGTAACACTGAAAATATGGCATTTTCAGCCTTAAAACAGCACCGCAGCTATTACAAGTGTTGTCGGTATAGGTGTACCGCTCACCTTTTAGCCTGTAACGCAACGTCAGTCCCACACACGTAAAAATGACGTATTTTCATGGGATTCCCATAGCGCCGGTATTACAAGTTTTGCGGTGAGGCTAAAAAGTGAGCGTTACAGCCTAAAATGACAAGATCTGTACCGCCATCTAAAGTCAGTAGTTATGAGTTTTACGTTACAAAGCTGTAACATAAAACTCATAACTAAACTGCTACAAAGTACACTAAACACACATAAACTACATATTAACCCCTAAGCCGAGGCCCTCCCGCATCGCAAACACTATAATAAATTTATTAACCCCTAATCTGTAGCTCCCGACATCGCCGCCATTAAAAAAAATGTATTAACCCCTATTCCTCCCCCCCGACATCGTCACCCCTATACCAAAAGTTATTACCCCTAAACCGCCGCACTCCCGCATCAAAAACACTATTTAAATATTATTAACCCCTAATCTGCCATCCACCCACACCGCCGCTATAATAAACCTATTAACCCCTAAACCGCAAGCCCCCCACAACGAAATAACATAAATTATGCTTACCTGATAATTTCATTTTCTTCTGATGGAAAGAGTCCACAGCAGCATTCATTACTTTTGGGAAATAAGAACCTGGCCACCAGGAGGAGGCAAAGACACCCCAGCCAAAGGCTTAAATACTCCTCCCACTCCCCTCATCCCCCAGTCATTCTGCAGAGGAACAAGGAACAGTAGAAGAAATATCAGGGTGAAACGGTGCCAGAAGAATATAAGGACGCCCCACAGATTACGGGTGGGGTGCTGTGGACTCTTTCCATCAGAAGAAAATGAAATTATCAGGTAAGCATAATTTATGTTTTTCTTCTTAAATGGAAAGAGTCCACAGCAGCATTCATTACTTTTGGGAAATCAATACCCAAGCTAAAGAGGACACTGAATGCCAAGACGGGAGTGTACATAGGCGGCCCAAACTGAGGGCACCAGACCTTAACCACAAACCAACAAAAAATCCTGCTTCCTCGAAGCTGAGAAAAATGTAAAAAAAAATTTGAAGAAAGGCCCCGGTGACACTGACTCACAGTCAAACCAGAGCCAAACAAGAGACCGCAAACGGACTTGACTGAGCCAACAGTCCTCCAAGAGATATTGTCGCCCCAATAAACGGTTCCTCCAACCACCCTAAGCCCCAGGGGCAAGGCAAGGAACTGAAGAAACCAAAAGGTTCCTTTAATACGACAGAAAACACCTCAAGTATGTGAAGACCCGGCTTACAGAGACAAAAATGGATCCAAACTGAGAATAATGCCACATCACATGAAGCAAAAAAACGGAATAATCCGGACACAGAGATAGGAAACATCTCCCCAACATCCTGCAAGCAAGGACGTAACAGAAGACGCAAAGTCCTCTCTGCGCCCACCCATAGAATACCAAAGTATTCATCATGAAAATGTGTAATAGACCCAGGAAAAAAACCTCAGGATCAACAACACTGTGTCCATAAGAAGGCGATACCAAAGAGCTTGCAAGGAATTAAGAAGCAGTACACAGTAAGTGGACCGTATAAAAACAATCCCTCAACAGAGGGCATTCTCTCAGCAACCTAAGCCGCCCGACCTACACTAAAAAGGAGAACACAAGCCTCCATCAAGGCCTCCCAAGAAGGAGAATATACCCTCGGAATCCGAAGGTAGAGAAAACCATCTCCTGTGTAGGAACAAGAAGAGAGAGAAAACCTCTCCCTGCAGCCTGAACTAACAAGCTCTCACAGACATTCCTTTATTAAGAAAGCTGCCACAGCGGGATTCAAACTCTAAGCTTTTAGCTTACTAGGCAGAGTAGTTATCCCTTAGGCCACTAAGTCCTGCCTGCAGACCCATACCCAGCTGGACCAACCCAGCCACACAGATCCAGTACAGGAACAAAAAGAATCCCAAAACTGATACAGGAACAAGCGAAGAGATGGAAGGACCATCTCACCAGAGTACAAGGACAACCCGACTCTGACCCCAGATAAGGCCTTAAACTGATAAGTATCTATCAAAACAAGGGCCACAATCTGCTTAGAATCGGAAAGGCCCCAGGCGGACCACCTCCACCCTATGCCTCCCAACCTAAAGAGGTCCTAAACAAAAAAGGACCTCATCTCCAAAGAAAGGAGAATAGTCCATATAAAAGGGAAAGAACCGGAAAGAACAACAATGACCCGGTTAAGTGGGTATAAAAACCACAACGTAAATGTCCTAGAAGAGGACCCCCTTACAGGTCGCATGCCAAACAGAGGCACAGCCAACCCCAATGACCTGCAAAGCAGAATTCCACGGGGACACTAGCAACCGACCAGGGAATTGCAACCCTAAGGAGCAACAGAAATTGGAACTCCACACCAGCAGTAGAGTCGAAACCCACACTCAAAGGCGCTAGCCACCCAGGAACTCCCAGATGACATGGGATACTCAGTAAGGAGTAATAAATATTCTAATACCAGGCCGAATCTGACCCGGACAGGTAGATAGATCAAGGACACAGCCCAAGTTCCCACTACCAGGGAACACTCCGACCAATCCTGAGATCCCAGAATCCAAAATAGGATTAGGAAAAGGAGCAAAGCCCCAGAAGCAGAGTCTCTGAAGAAAAATAGGTCAAGGCTTCTAATAGTTCAGGCAGTCTCACCCTAGAACTAAACACCCCAACTTGCCAAAAGTCAGACAAAAAGGGTAATGGACACATATCCTAAATTCGGATAACGAGAGACTCGCAGGCCCCGACTAAAGGAAGGGACCATCCCTAGCTAAAGTTCCACGCTCCAAGGAGCTGGGCCAGAAGTCGTATGAAGGGACCTCTTAGTCACAGGACAACAGAAGGTAACCTTGAAGTCCACAAAACCCTACTAGCCAGGCTAGGCTCTCCATTACCTCCACACAGGCAGAGGGTTAAGAGAAAATAAGGTGCTAAACCTTCCCAGCTCCGGATAACCCTGAGACAAGTCCCCACAGGGATCAACCATCATCCAGGACGCAGATCCCCAAAAGGGTATCTGACTCACCTAAAGGTCTCAACACTTGGACAGACCATACTGTACAAGAATAAAAACTGCATCTAGACACCAGAACAGCAGACACATCCCCTATAAGGAGTCCAGAGCTGCAACAGATCTTAAAGAAAACCCTCCGCAAGCTGGACAGCTTATCCAGAAGCCATAGGATCCAGTCCTAACAGGACCATCCTGAAGCCTAAAACTGAAGGCAAACCACTCAAACAGCGGTAACGGGACCGAAGTCCGCCCACCCTCCCCCACCTGGAGGAGGCACACAAGGCTCTGACGAAATCAGATGACAGATAGAGTGACGCAATGGAACACTCTCACCTACAACTAGAAGCTATAAGGACCGGTTAAATCCTTCCCGCCTCAAGAACCCTCGGGTTCCTCTCGAATGCTGCAGTGGAACAAGAAAAAATTATAATCTGAGCACTCAGCTCTGCTACCAAACCACAGTCAAAACAGCGCCACGTGTCTGAGCAGCCGCAAGACCGGACGAACCCAAACAGGGCCAGCCCGTACTAAGGGTCCTAACCAGCAAGCTGCATAAACTCTCCCTCATAGGGGAAAAGGAAAAACAGAAATTTTAAACATAGGACTAACATGTCCAACAACTTCCGCAGAAGTAACCAAGAGTATCAATCCCAGATGGTTCCCGAAGGAAACAAATAAAAACAAAAACAAATAAAAGACATCCATCGGATATAACTAAAATATCGAGGGTTAACACCCCAAAAAAAAGGACACGGGCCTACCCATCGGACCAGCCAAACGGAGCCCCATCTCACAACTGGGAAAGAAACTCAAATAAAGACAATAGGAGATTACCTCATCCCCATATGTCTAACGTTTAATACCATTCGGACCATCGGACTGAAAATTCCCATATCTATGTACGATAGGGTTATTCAGTGACTCAAACAGATGTCTGAGCAACACGCGAAGGCGCGCAATCCTGTACCAAAATGCACAATACTCCGGAACCCTCAGAATACTGCAGAGGTCCACCCTAATGGTAGGTTTTAGTGTAAGGCAGGTTAGGTTTTATTTCACAGGTAAGTTTGTATTTATTTTAACTAGGTAGTTAGTAAATAGTTAATAACTATTTACTAACTAGTCTACCTAGTTAAAATAAATACAAACTTACCTGTGAAATAAAAATAAACCTAAGCTAGCTACAATGTAACTATTAGTTATATTGTAGCTAGCTTCGGTTTTTTTTCACATGTAAGTATGTATTTAGTTTTAAATAGGTATTATTTAGTTAATAATTGTAAATTTAATTTAGATCTAGTTTAATTATGTTTAAGTTAGAAGGGTTAGGTTTAGGGATAGGTTTAGGGGTTAATATAGTTTAATTTAGCTTGTTGCGATGTGGGGGGGCGGGCTTTTTAGGGGTTAATAGGTTTATTTTGTTAATAATTGTAAATTTAATTTAGCTATATTTTTATTATGTTAAAGTTAGGGGGTGTTAGGGTTAGGTTTAGGGTTACGTTAGGGTTAGGGATTAATATAGTTTAATTTAGCTTGTTGCGATGTGGGGGGCTGGTGGTTTAGGGGTTAATCAATGTAGTATAGTGACGGCGATATCAGGAATGACAGATTAGGGGTTAATAATTTTATTTAGGTAGCGGCGATATCGGGAGCAGCAGATTAGGGGTTAATAACTGTAGGCAGGCGTCAGCGATGTTGGGGTCAGCAGATTAGGGGTGTTTAGACGTAGGGTTTATGTTAGGGTGTTAGGTTTAAACTGTATTTTTATTTCCCCATAGACATCAATAGGGCTACGTTAGGGAACTTTTGTTTCCGCGATCGCAGGTGTTAGTTGTTTTTTTTTGCCGGCTCTCCCCATTGATGTCTATGGGGAAATCGTGCATGAGCACGTCTCAGCAGTGCTCTGATTTTATGCGGTATGGAGCTCAACGCAACCATATCGCACGCAAAAGGCGTATGTTTGAGAACTTGTAATAGCAGCGCTATAGGAAATTAAATAACGTAACTTTTGTGGCGTTCGTTAATTTCTCTATAGCGCTCAAAATTCGTAATCTAGCTGTAAGCTTTTAAACGGTTTTATATCTGTATCTGTGCATATTTTTCTTTATATTAGTATCTATTACATGCAGAAAATTGATGTATATTGTCCCTTTAAGGGCCGGATTTTGGTCTTTTCTACATCACAATAACATTTCCTGAAGTTGACACATTTGTTAAGGCTTAATTAAGCCAGCACTTTGATCAGTTACTCCTCCCTGGAGTCGTAGAGGCCTACTTATCAAGCCGTCAACTTACTTGCATTCGACGGCACCAATACGCTCGCCTAAGATCGCTTAACATCGCTGCCGCGGACCTGAATACGCTCTCCAAAGTTACCAAAAAAGATGCCAAAAAGCCTCGCACCAAGTACGGGGCGATGAGCAGCGGACTGTTGTTAACTGACAGTCATCGATCTCGCTGCTCATCGTTTTTTTCCCAGCTTTATTGGTATACTGTCACTAAACACCGCCACTATACTACACTGTTTTACCCCTATCCCGCCGCTCGCGGACCCCGCCGCAACTAAATAAAGTTATTAACCCCTAAACCGCCGCTCCCGGAGCCCACCGACACTCTAATAAATTTATTAACCCCTATCCTGCTGCTCCCAGAGCCTACCGCTACCTACATTATGTTAATAACCCCTAATCTGCCGCCCCCTACACAGCCGCCACCTACATTATATTTATTAACCCCTAATCTGCTGCCCCCTAAACCACTGCCACCTACATTATGTTATTAACCCCTAATCTGCCCCCCTACACCGCCGCCACCTACATTATGTTATTAACCCCTAATCTGCCCCCCCTACACCGCTGCCACCTACATTATACTTATTAACCCCTAATCTGCCGTCCCCAACGTCGCTGCCACTATATTAAATTTATTAACCCCTAAACCTAAGTCTAACCCTAACACCCCTAACTTAAATCTAATTTAAATAAATCTAAATAAAATTCCTATCGTTACCTAAATTATTCCTATTTAAAACTAAATACTTACCTATAAAATAAACCCTAAAATAGCTACAATATAGCTAATAGTTACATTGTAGCTATCTTAGGGTTTATTTTTATTTTACAGGCAAGTTTGTATTTATTTTAACTAGGTAGAATAGTTACTAAATAGTTATTAACTATTTAATAACTACCTAGCTAAAATAAATACAACGTTACCTGTAAAATAAAACCTAACCTAAGTTACAATTACACCTAACACTACACTATAATTAAACTAATTACCTAAACTACCTACAATTAATTACAATTAAATTAAATAAACTAAATTACGAAAAAAACAAACACTAAATTACAGAAAATAATAAACAAATTACAAGATATTTAAACTAATTACACCTAATCTAATAGCCCTATCAAAATAAAAAAGCCCCCCCCAAAATAAAAAAACCCTAGCCTAAACTAAACTACCAATAGCCCTTAAAAGGGCCTTTTGCGGGGCATTGCCCCAAAGTAATCGGCTCTTTTATCTGTAAAAAAATAAATACAAACAACCCCCCCAACAGTAAAACCCACCACCCACACAACCAACCCCCACAAAAAAATACTAACTAAAAAACCTAAGCTCCCCGTTGCCCTGAAAAGGGCATTTGGATGGGCATTGCCCTTAAAAGGGCAGTTATCTCTTGTGCGGCCCAAAGCCCTAACCTAAAAATAAAACCCACCCAATACACCCTTAAAAAAACCTAACACTAACCCCCTGAAGATCGACTTACCGGGAGACGTCTTCATCCAAGCCGGGCAAAGTGATCCTCCAGACGGGCAGAAGTCTTCATCCAAGCCTGGCAGAAGTGGTCCTCCAGACGGCAGAAGTCTTCTTCCAGACGACATCTTCTATCTTCATCCAGACGGCATCTTCTATCTTCATCCATCCGGCGCGGAGCGGGTCCATCTTCAAGACATCCAACGCGGAGCATCCTCTATTGCCAACGACTACCCGACGAATGAAGGTTCCTTTAAGTGACGTCATCCAAGATGGCGTCCCTTAGATTCCGATTGGCTGATAGAATTCTATCAGCCAATCGGAATTATGGTAGAAAAAAATCCTATTGGCTGATGCAATCAACCAATAGGATTGAAGTTCAATCCTACTGGTTGATTTTAACAGCCAATAGAATGCGAGCTCAATCTGCCGTCTGAAGGACCACTTCTGCCCGGCTTGGATGAAGACTTTTGCCTGTCTGGAGGACCACTTCGCCCGGCTTGGATGAAGACGTCTCCCGGTAAGTCAATCTTCAGGGGGTTAGTGTTTTTTTAAGGATGTATTGGGTGGGTTTTATTTTTAGGTTAGGGCTTTGGGCCGCAAAAGAGCTAACTGCCCTTTTAAGGGCAATGCCCATCCAAATGCCCTTTTCAGGGCAATGGGGAGCTTAGGTTTTTTTAGTTAGTTTTTTTTTGGGGGGGGGGTGGTTGTGTGGGTGGTGGGTTTTACTGTTTGGGGGGTTGTTTGTATTTTTTTACAGGTAAAAGAGCTGATTACTTTGGGGCAATGCCCCGCAAAAGGCACTTTTAAGGGCTATTGGTAGTTTAATTTTGGGGGGCTTTTTTTATTTTGGTAGGGCTATTAGATTAGGTGTAATTAGTTTAAATATCTCATAATTTGTTTATTATTTTCTGTAATTTAGTGGGGGGGTTTTTTGTACTTTAGATAATTGTATATAATTTAGTTAATTATATTTAATTTATGTAATTTATTTAATTGTAGTGTAGTGTTAGGTGTTAGTATAACTTTGGTTAGGTTTTTTTTTACAGGTCAATTTGTATTTATTTTAGCGAGGTAGTTATTAAATAGTTAATAACTATTTAATAACTATTCTACCTAGTTAAGATAAATACAAACTTGCCTGTAAAATAAAAATAAACCCTAAAATAGCTACAATGTAACTATTAGTTATATTGTAGCTATCTTAGGGTTTATTTTATAGGTAAGTATTTAGTTTTAAATAGGAATAATTTTATTTAGATTTATTTAAATTAGATTTAAGTTAGGGGTGTTAGGGTTAGACTTAGGTTTAGGGGTTAATAAATTTATTATAGTGGCGGTGACGTTGGGGACCACAGATTAGGAGTTAATAAGAATAATGTAGGTGGCGGCGGTGTTGGGGTGCAGATTAGGGGTTAATAAGTATAATGTAGGTGGCGGTGGTGTAGGGGGTGGCAGATTAGGGGTTAATAAGTATAATGTAGGTGGCGGCGGTGTAGGGGGTGGCAGATTAGGGGTTAATAAGTATAATGTAGGTGGCGGCGGTGTAGGGGGTGGCAGATTAGGGGTGTTTAGACTCGGGGGTTTTGTTAGGGTGTTAGGTGTAAACATAACTTTTATTCTCCCATAGGAATCAATGGGATATCGGGCAGCAGTGAACATAAGCTTTGCTGCTTTCAGACTCCCATTGATTCCTATGGCATTCGCCGCCTCCAGGGCGGCGGATTGAAAACCAGGTACGCTGGACCGGAATAGTGGCGAGCGTACCTGGTAGAAATTTGATAAGTAGTCAGATAGTGCCGAATTTGCATTCGGAACATCTGTAGTGATGTAAGCATTGATCTGTGTCGGACTGAGACCGGCGGATCGTATGTTACGTCACAAAATTCTAATTCTGTAGGCTTTGATAAATAAGGGGAATCAGGCTCGCCACAATTACGCTGCGGAATTCCAGCGTATTTGCGGTTGACGGCTTAATAAATAGAGGCCATATTCTGATTCTTCAGTCCTCTCCATTTCAAACTATGCATGGCTTGACCCTTCAGCTTTTATCTTGGAAGGTTCTTTTTGTTTTAGCTATTTTTTCAACTAGAAGGGTTTCTGAACTTTCTAGTCTATCTTGTAAACATCTTTTCCTGATTTTCCATTAGGACAAGGCTGTACTAACAACAAGCTATTCCTTTTTTTCGAAAGGTAGTATCTACAGATACTATCAATCAATAAATTGTGGTTCCTGCTTTATGCCCAGCTCCTAAGAACACTAAAGCCCTCACCAGGTTAGTGAAGAAGTATTTCTTTACATTTTTATGTAGAAGCCACAAAATCTATTTTATTACTATTATTTCTATTTTATTACTATTACACTGTCACCTTTCTTGTTCGTCCATTTCTCTGAACCTCCCAAGGCTCACAAAACTACAGCATTTACTTTAACTGCTTGGTTTATAGTCTTGATTCAGAATGCATACCTAGTTGTGGGGAATACATCCCTTGAGCACATTACTGCTAATTACACTAGAACAGTTGCCACTTATTGGGCCTCCCATAACAAGGCTTCCATAGACATGATATGTAGCTATATTTTTGGCATAAAAGAAACAATTTGAGAGCACCGGACCTTTGTATAAAACTCAAGCCTTTAATTTCTTCTTTAAAACTTGAACATGGACAATACCCGGTATAACAGAAACCGGTTACAGAAGACATCTGGTGTGGGTAGTCACGTACCAGCTCTGCTGACGCGTTTCGGCTGTATGCCGTAATCGTAGCTAGTGGGTACCTGCCAGCACACCTCTTAAATACTATTTAACAAGTGCTAATAGGTTAAAAACAAACCATGTGACCTGCGTTACCACACCTGTGTAATCATCTTAATGTGTCTTACTAGATAAGAAATTTGGAAATACTACAAGTTACAACCACTGATACCTAAATGTATGACTGGTTTTAATGCCCATTCCTCTCTTCTATACTACATAATATAATATGGTGAATAAGATAGTTGGGAAATTTGTGTGTTTATTTGATTAAACTTAGTCCTGGGGAATAATGTATGCAGTCATACTTGTGAACTGACATGCATCTATATACATATATAACCATTGCATGTGTGTTTCTCTAGTTAGTGGCCAATAAAAAATTTCGGCCATATCTTAGAGTATTATATGTCAAACTAAGGGTTTACAGTATGAGACCGCTTGCAACATCTTACTAGAGATCAAGGTTTCTATACACTCATCCTTCATAAATCATGTACCTAAATATACAACTATCTAAAATATCTACACAGATTATATATTGTACATTTCCAGGTACCTACTATGTCACAAAGAGTTGTCAATCTGGGTAAACAATATACCCTGTTTAATCAAATATCCATCATTGCCTAATCTTTAAGTTTACCTTAATGTGGCCGTGTTCAGCTAGCTCCCACTCCCTTCAAAAATTGCTTATGATATTGAGTGCTCCCTGAACTCTTAAATATTTACAGCCCACCTACGGGTGACTTTACAAACTAAGGCCACTACCTATAGTTGTAATAAAGCCAAGATAACACTACTGTTACTGGGAGAAATTGTACCCCAGCTGATCTATTTCACTAAGACTCTGTTAGTGTTTACTAATGACAGTTTCGTGATTAATGTCATGTTACTATTAGTATTAACACTGATATCAACAATATCAACATTAATATCAACACCAGTGGTTTATTAGGTCGAATTCTGAATTGAATCCACAGGGCACCCTAGTGTTGAGCCTGTGGATCCAAAACACCTCCCTTTTGGAGAGAAGGATATCTCTATCCCCTCCCCTAACATCCCTTTTAACCACTTCAATTACAGTCCAAACCAATGAATTTGGATTTTTATTGTGCTGTAATCTGAAGTGTTGTACCATGGGAGTAGTTAATTCACCTTGTTTAATATCCCTAACATGTTCACGGATTCTGTTTCTCACTTCTCGTGTAGTGAGTCCTACATATTGAATATTGCATAGTTGGCAATTTAGGAGGTATATTGCATACACAGATCTACAATTGTAATATGCATTATGTTCAAATACCTCTCCTGTATGTGTACTCTGGAATCCATTCCCTACTCTCACATGTTCACAGGCTATACACTGGGTATAACTGCATCTATAAACTCCCTTGACACTTAGCCAAGAAGATTCAATCCCTGTCCTGGTCAACATTTTTTAATTGTGTGGGAGCTAGCTGATTTCCCAATGTTTTACCTCTTTTATAGGCAAAACGACAGCCTCTAGATACCACTTCATTTAGATCATCATCAGCCTTGAGCATCATCAGATGCTTGCGCACGATGTTGCAGATTTGGTGGTACTGTTTACTGTACTGGGTGACAAATATGACTTTCTTGTCACTTTTATTTTCGTCTATGTTTCTCTGTTTCTTCTTAAGCAAATCTAGTTTGTTTAGTCTATCCACTTCATTCCGGGCCCCCAATATGGTATTCTTAGGATAGCCCCTTTCAATAAACCTCTCAGTGAGTTCTTGAGCATGTTTATTGTAGTCTGATACTGTTGAACAGTTTCGTTTGACTCGGATATATTGACCTTTGAGTACTGATCTAAAGACTTGCTTAGGATGTCCACTCCTAGCGTGTAGAAGTGTATTACCTGTGATAGGTTTCCTATAAAGTTCTACCATCACTCCTTCATCCTTCACGCCTTTCAGAACAACATCCAAATAGTTAATCTTGGTCTCACCGTATTCAAATGTAAATTGGAGTCCGACATCATTTTGATTCAAACTCAGAACAAAGTCTCTGGCTGAGTCTTTATCACCCTTCCAGATGATCAAAAGATCATCTATGAAGCGGCGATAATATATTAAATGTGACTTAAAGATATTTCTATCTCCGTAGATGTGGCACAGCTCCCACCATCCCATGTACAGGTTTGCATAGGAGGGGGCAAACTTCGCCCCCATAGCTGTGCCACGTCTCTGGAGATAGAATACCCCCTCAAAAGTGAAGTAATTATGGGTAAGAAGATACTTTGTTACCCTTAGAACAAACCTTATGAAATCATCATCATATCTGGATTCCCTGTTTAGGAAGAAAGCAATGGCCTTTAAGCCCAAATCATGGGGTATAGACGAATACAAGGCCTTAACATCTATAGTTAGCCAGCCATTGTCTCCCTCCCAGGTAATCCCTTCAATTTCATTCAACAATTGTTTAGTATCCCTTAGAAAGCTCATTAATTTAACCACCAAAGGTTGGAGCACAGAGTCCAACCACTCTGATAGGGGTTCCAATAGGGACCCTATCCCGCTAATAATGGGTCTGCCCTCTACGTTCTCTAAACTCTTATGGACTTTTGGTAGGTGGTTAAAAATGGCTATTCTTGGATACGGGGGATATAAAAAGTCACTGGTGTCTTGGTCAAAGTATCCAAACTCACTGCCATCATCAATAAGATCCAACAACTCCTTTTGGAATCTTTTTGTTGGATCCATTGTCAGTTTGGTATACTGGAGAGGGTCTTCTAGTTGTCTCAGAGCTTCCTGTACAAAGTGCTCTCTATTCATGACAACTATAGACCCTCCCTTGTCCGCTGATCTGATGACCCGTTGACGATTGTTTTCCAATTTAGTTAATGCAGCTTTCTCCTTTATTGTTAGGTTACCCTTAATGTTTCTTGTTGTTATATAGGCTAATTTAGTTAGATCTTGCTCCACTCTTTTTTGGAATTTCTCCAAAATAGGTCCCCTAGATTGTATTGGATAGAATGTTGATGCCCTTTTCAGCCTAGGTTTATCAGTATTGTCTGAATCCATCAGTCCATCTTGTTGAACAATTGAACCTTCAGCCAAAAGTGCATCAAGACATGCTATATCACAACATTCATTAAAAGAGAGTTCTAAACCCCCTCCTGTGGAGTTATAGATGTATCAACTCTGTCTGAAATTGTGTCAACAGATTTAAAATGTTTTTTCAGGGTGAGTGTTCTAATAAGTTTATTAACGTCAATCAGTGTCTGAAATAAATTGAAATCTTGAGTGGGTACAAAACTGAGTCCCAAACTGAGGACCCTCTCTTCCATCTTATCTAGTGCATAATTGGAGAGGTTAATGATTGGGGTCAGTTGTACTTTGTCATTTGCCTGCCCCTGCGTGTCGGATATCTTCCTCTTGGAGGCTCGCCACCTCTCCCCCCCCACTTCGGGTCCTATGGGGGCCCTTGAAAAAACCTGTTCCAGATCCCCCCTTTCTAGATCTAATGCAGTTGCTTGTGTAGTGGGTCCCATATCCTGTCTGGCCTCAGTTTCCTGATACTTAGACCCTCTACCTCTGCCTCTTCCTCTGCCTCTTGGGGTGGGTTTGAGTATTGGTGTACTAGATGTAGTGGATATATTGGGTGGATGTAAACTTTCTTCCCCTGAAGAGGAACCTGCATAATGTGTCTCATCTTGGGAGTCAGCCTCACTATCAGTGAATGTTACCTTCTTTTGTGAACCCTTATTATTCTTAAGATTAGTGTTCCCTTTGTTCTTTCCTTTATGTGCTCTATTTTGTCTGAATGAGAATGCCTTGTTCTTCCTGCTCCATATATACACTCTATTGCTATCATAGTCGCTCTGATCCCTTAAATACTTATCATGTTTTTTAGTCATGATACTGCTCTTTGCTTCAGCTAAGCTTTCTTGCAAAATCTTATCATATTGTGCATACTTCATTTCTAAACTCCGTATACTCAATTCTGTTTGTAGCAGCTCAATTTCAAGGGAAACATTCAACAATTGTTTTCTTTTGTATTCAATTAACATATTCATTAGTCTAATGGAGCAGTCTATAAGGATCTGGTTCCAAGCATTAACAAAGTCTGGATCCTCAACCGGAAAGGTTGGGAATTTATTTATCCGAAGACCCCTTGGTATTATTGCAAGCTTTAAATACTTTTGCATAGTCCAGATGTCCCATTTCAGACGGCATTCTTTCACCATAAGTACCTCTGTTTCCTCAAACAATTTGCCAAGAGAGAATTTAGACCGGTCAGTGATAAACAAATTGTCAATCTCAATTTCATCTCCACGTCTATCCTCAAGAGTGGAGAGAGAATAGTAACTACTTGTATTTCCCTCCATGTTATTAATAGTATCCATGTATATAAGGTGGTTTATAAATGGGGACTGAACAGTTCTGATAAGATCCTGTAGCAGTGCTCGCACATAAGATTCACTGGGATACAGCAGAGAAAGTTCATACACAAACAGAAAGAGCGTGCAGCACCTGTCTAACGGTCACTCAGTCAATCCAGTACTCCCTATTTGAAATTCTGAACAGTGTCAGTAAAGTATGTGGAAAAGGGACCAAATGTCAATAATCAATACCTGCACTCACGTCCGTAAACGGCTCTCTGTGAAAACATCCAAATTCACTTCAAATCAGTTCGATATATAAACAAAGAGACCAATCTATCTCACCTTCACGGGAGTCCAGGGTCAGTGCCGGTCTTAAGGGCATAGGAGCTTGAATCCTTTGGATCTGTGAGACTCCAGCTGATCACAGCACCGCGCTGTATATAGATGCATGTCAGTTCACAAGTATGACTGCATACATTATTCCCCAGGACTAAGTGACCACCTACCAAAAGTCCATAAGAGTTTAGAGAACGTAGAGGGCAGACCCATTATTAGCGGGATAGGGTCCCTATTGGAACCCCTATCAGAGTGGTTGGACTCTGTGCTCCAACCTTTGGTGGTTAAATTAATGAGCTTTCTAAGGGATACTAAACAATTGTTGAATGAAATTGAAGGGATTACCTGGGAGGGAGACAATGGCTGGCTAACTATAGATGTTAAGGCCTTGTATTCGTCTATACCCCATGATTTGGGCTTAAAGGCCATTGCTTTCTTCCTAAACAGGGAATCCAGATATGATGATGATTTCATAAGGTTTGTTCTAAGGGTAACGAAGTATCTTCTTACCCATAATTACTTCACTTTTGAGGGGGTATTCTATCTCCAGAGACGTGGCACAGCTATGGGGGCGAAGTTTGCCCCCTCCTATGCAAACCTGTACATGGGATGGTGGGAGCTGTGCCACATCTACAGAGATAGAAATATCTTTAAGTCACATTTAATATATTATCGCCGCTTCATAGATGATCTTTTGATCATCTGGAAGGGTGATAAAGACTCAGCCAGAGACTTTGTTCTGAGTTTGAATCAAAATGATGTCGAACTCCAATTTACATACGGTGAGACCAAGATTAACTATTTGGATGTTGTACTGAAAGGCGTGAAGGATGAAGGAGTGATGGTAGAACTTTATAGGAAACCTATCACGGGTAATACACTTCTACACGCTAGGAGTCGACATCCTAAGCAAGTCTTTAGATCAGTACTCAAAGGTCAATATATCCGAGTCAAACGAAACTGTTCAACAGTATGCATATTACAATTGTAGATCTGTGTATGCAATATACCTCCTAAATTGCCAACTATGCAATATTCAATATGTAGGACTCACTACACGAGAAGTGAGAAACAGAATCCGTGAACATGTTAGGGATATTAAACAAGGTGAATTAACTACTCCCATGGTACAACACTTCAGATTACAGCACAATAAAAATCCAAATTCATTGGTTTGGACTGTAATTGAAGTGGTTAAAAGGGATGTTAGGGGAGGGGATAGAGATATCCTTCTCTCCAAAAGGGAGGTGTTTTGGATCCACAGGCTCAACACTAGGGTGCCCTGTGGATTCAATTCAGAATTCGACCTAATAAACCACTGGTGTTGATATTAATGTTGATATTATTGTTGATATTGTTGATATCAGTGTAAATACTAATAGTAACATGACATTAATCATGAAACTGTCATTAGTAAACACTAACAGAGTCTTAGTGAAATAGATCAGCTGGGGTACAATTTCTCCCAGTAACAGTAGTGTTATCTTGGCTTTATTACAACTATAGGTAGTGGCCTTAGTTTGTAAAGTCACCCGTAGGTGGGCTGTAAATATTTAAGAGTTCAGGGAGCACTCAATATCATAAGCAATTTTTGAAGGGAGTGGGAGCTAGCTGAACACGGCCACATTAAGGTAAACTTAAAGATTAGGCAATGATGGATATTTGATTAAACGGGGTATATTGTTTACCCAGATTGACAACTCTTTGTGACATAGTAGGTACCTGGAAATGTACAATATATAATCTGTGTAGATATTTTAGATAGTTGTATATTTAGGTACATGATTTATGAAGGATGAGTGTATAGAAACCTTGATCTCTAGTAAGATGTTGCAAGCGGTCTCATACTGTAAACCCTTAGTTTGACATATAATACTCTAAGATATGACCGAAATTTTTTATTGGCCACTAACTAGAGAAACACACATGCAATGGTTATATATGTATATAGATGCATGTCAGTTCACAAGTATGACTGCATACATTATTCCCCAGGACTAAGTTTAATCAAATAAACACACAAATTTCCCAACTATCTTATTCACCATATTATATTATGTAGTATAGAAGAGAGGAATGGGCATTAAAACCAGTCATACATTTAGGTATCAGTGGTTGTAACTTGTAGTATTTCCAAATTTCTTATCTAGTAAGACACATTAAGATGATTACACAGGTGTGGTAACGCAGGTCACATGGTTTGTTTTTAACCTATTAGCACTTGTTAAATAGTATTTAAGAGGTGTGCTAGCAGGTACCCACTAGCTACGATTACGGCATACAGCCGAAACGCGTCGGGCAGAGGGGGTACGTGACTACCCACACCAGATGTCTTCTGTAACCGGTTTCTGTTATACCGGGTATTGTCCATGTTCAAGTTTTAAAGAAGAAATTAAAGGCTTGAGTTTTATACAAAGGTCCGGTGCTCTCAAATTGTTTCTTTTTTGCATTATCTGAGGATTATCGGTTGAGCACGGACCCAAGGAAGGTGGTGTGGCTCAGGGACTTTTTACGGCATTTACACCTGCACTCACGGAGCTTACAGGCTCACGGCTTCATTTCTCCAATCAAGCACAAGCCATTGGCTTGACGTCACAGGAGACCATTGGATCGAGGTACGAGCCACTGGCGCGGAGTAATTCGGAGGGTGTGCCGAAAGAGGGGCGACGAGCGCGGTGCTGTGATCAGCTGGAGTCTCACAGATCCGAAGGATTCAAGCTCCTATGCCCTTAAGACCGGCACTGACCCTGGACTCCCAAGCGTGAAGGTGAGATAGATTGGTCTCTTTGTTTATATATCGAACTGATTTGAAGTGAATTTGGATGTTTTCACAGAGAACCGTTTACGGACGTGAGTGCAGGTATTGATTATTGACATTTGGTCCCTTTTCCACATACTTTACTGACACTGTTCAGAATTTCAAATAGGGAGTACTGGATTGACTGAGTGACCGTTAGACAGGTGCTGCACGCTCTTTCTGTTTGTGTATATTTTTGGCATACTTCACTAAATTCTACCATGTTTACAGGTTTGCCTCTTGAGAGTCTGCTTTTGTCAGAAAAGTACATGATGGATCAGTAACATACCTGTCTTATCTGTATTACCCCCTCTATTTAATGGTGGGCTTGTGGACTTTATTCCTTGGTTATAAGATCCCACATGTGATGTCTCTTTATGCTTACACAATAAAATAATTTATTTCACGATGCTGAGAGTCCCTTAGCCCCAACCTTGTTATTTTATACAGTTGGGGGCAGGAATTTGTATTACACTTCATTTGCATGCTTTGGGGCCGATTTATTACAGTACAGACGGACATGATACGATGTAGCGTATCATGTCCACCGTACATCGATAAATGCAGACATCATAAGCTGTCAGCATTTATCATTGCACAAGCAGTTCTCAGGGGGTGTCAATCAGCCCAATCCTAAAGGATCGGACGAATTGATGTCTGCAGCCTCAGAGCAGGTGGACAAGTTATGGAGCAGCGGCCTTTAGACCGCTGTTTCATAACTGCTGTTTCCGGCGAGCCTGAAGGCTTGCACGGAAACAGGGGCATCAAGCTGAATTCAGAGCTTGATAATTCAGCCCCTTTGTCTTTGCCTACTTTTCTAGCTTTTCCTTCTTTACTTGATCATATGTAAGACTGAGGGATTCTGGGAGAGTGCAAGGGATTTTTTTTTGTGTGTTTTTGCCTCCTCTCAGAGGACTGGAGTGTAATCCCACATGTGGTATCTCATGAACTCTCACCATCATAAAATAAATTAATTTATCTGGTAAGCATATATTTCTTTTTTTAATTAAGATGTTGCAAGATTAACAATGCAAATGATGATTTTGTGTTGCTTTTGGAGGTAACGATTTTGTGCTTTAAGGGTACTTTGGGATTGCGATTGCTGTAAAAACTTACTGATAATACCAAATGATGCTCAGAAATCATTATCTGCCGAAAACAAGCATGAGCTTTTTGACAACCCCAATATGTCAAAAACTGTCCATTAAAGGGATACTAAACCCAATTTTTTTTCTTTCGTGATTCAGAAAGAGCATGCAATTTTAAGCAACTTTCTAATTTACTCCTATTATCAATTTTTCTTTGTTCTCTTGCTATCTTTATTTAAAAAGCAGAAATTTAAAACGTAGGACCTGGCCCATTTTAGGTTCAGCACCATGGATAGCGCTTGCTTATTGGTGGCTGACATTTAGCCACCAATAAGCAAGCATAACCCAGGTTCTCATCCAAAAATGGACCGGCTCCTTTGCTTCTCATTCCTGCTTTTGAAATAAAGATAGCAAGAGAGCAAAGAAAAATTGATAATAAGAGTAAATTAGAAATTTGCTTAAAATTGGGTTTAGTGTTCCCTTAAAGCTTAAAGTCTCTTAAATTCCTATGCAAAAACACAATTTATGCTTACCTGATAAATTTATTTCTCTTGTGGTGTATCCAGTCCACGGATCATCCATTACTTGTGGGATATTCTCCTTCCCAACAGGAAGTTGCAAGAGGACACCCACAGCAGAGCTGCTATATAGTTCCTCCCCTAACTGCCATATCCAGTCATTCGACCGAAACAAGCCGAGAAAGGAGAAACCATAAGGTGCAGTGGTGACTGTAGTTTAATCTAAAATTTTGACCTGCCTTAAAATGACAGGGCGGGCCGTGGACTGGATACACCACAAGAGAAATAAATTTATCAGGTAAGCATAAATTGTGTTTTCTCTTGTAAGGTGTATCCAGTCCACGGATCATCCATTACTTGTGGGATACCAATACCAAAGCTAAAGTACACGGATGAAGGGAGGGACAAGGCAGGTACTTAAACGGAAGGTACCACTGCCTGTAAAACCTTTCTCCCAAAAATAGCCTCTGAGGAAGCAAAAGTATCAAATTTGTAGAATTTTGAAAAAGTATGAAGCGAAGACCAAGTCGCCGCCTTGCAAATCTGTTCAACAGAAGCCTCATTTTTAAAGGCCCAAGTGGAAGCCACAGCTCTAGTAGAATGAGCTGTAATCCTTTCAGGAGGCTGCTGTCCAGCAGTCTCATAGGCTAAGCGGATTATGCTTCTTAGCCAAAAAGAAAGAGAGGTTGCCGAAGCCTTATGACCTCTTCTCTGTCCAGAGTAAACAACAAACAAAGCAGATATTTGACGAAAATCTTTAGTAGCTTGTAAGTAAAACTTTAAAGCACGAACCACGTCCAGATTATGTAAAAGACGTTCCTTCTTTGAAGAAGGATTAGGACACAATGATGGAACAACAATCTCTTGATTGATATTCTTAGTAGATACCACCTTAGGCAAAAACCCAGGTTTTGTACGCAGAACTACCTTATCTGCATGGAAGATCAGATAAGGAGAATCACATTGTAAAGCAGATAACTCGGAGACTCTATGAGCCGAGGAAATAGCCATCAAAAAAGGAACTTTCCAAGATAAAAGCTTGATATCTATGGAATGAAGAGGTTAAAACGGAACCCCTTGAAGAACTTTAAGAACCAAATTTATGCTCCATGGGGGAGCAACAGGTTTAAACACAAGCTTGATTCTAACCAACGCCTGACAAAACGCCTGAACGTCTGAAACATCCGCCAGGCGCTTGTGCAAAAGAATAGACAGTGCAGAGATCTGTCCCTTCAAAGAACTAGCTGATAATCCTTTCTCCAAACCCTCTTGGAGAAAAGATAATATCCTGGGAATCCTAACCTTACTCCATGAGTAACTCTTGGATTCACACCAATAAAGATATTTACGCCATATCTTATGGTAGATTTTCCTGGTAACAGGCTTTCGTGCCTGTATTAAGGTATCAATGACAGACTCGGAGAAGCCACGCTTTGATAAAATCAAGCGTTCAATCTCCATGCAGTCAGTCTCAGAGAAATTAGATTTGGATGATGGAAAGGACCTTGAAGTAGAAGGTCTCGTCTCAAAGGCAGAGTCCAAGGTGGAAAGGATGACATGTCCACTAGGTCTGCATACCAGGTCCTGCGTGGCCACGCAGGCGCTATCAAAATCACTGATGCTCTCTCCTGCTTGATTCTGGCAATCAGTCGAGGGAGCAGAGGAAACGGTGGAAACACGTAAGCCAGGTTGAAAGACCAAGGCGCTGCTAGAGCATCTATCAGCATCGCTTCTGGGTCCCTGGACCTGGATCCGTAATAAGGAAGCTTGGCGTTCTGGCGAGACGCCATGAGATCCAGTTCTGGTTTGCCCCAACGATGAATCAATTGAGCAAACACCTCCGGATGGAGTTCCCATGAAAAGTCTGACGACTTAGAAAATCCGCCTCCCAGTTCTCTACACCTGGGATATGGATCGCTGATAGGTGGCAAGAGTGTTTCTCTGCCCAGTGAATTATTTTGGAGACTTCTAACATCGCTAAGGAACTCCTTGTTCCCCCTTGATGGTTGATGTAAGCCACAGTCGTGATGTTGTCCGACTGAAATCTGATGAACCTCAGGGTTGTTAACTGAGGCCAAGCCTGAAGAGCATTGAATATTGCCCTCAATTCCAGAATATTTATTGGGAGGAGTTTCTCCTCCTGAGTCCACAACCCCTCAGCCTTCAGGGATTTCCAGACTGCACCCCAACCTAGAAGGCTGGCATCTGTCGTTACAATTGTCCAATCTGGCCTGCGAAAGGTCATACCTTTGGACAGATGGACCCGAGACAGCCACCAGAGAAGGGAATCTCTGGTCTCTTGATTCAGATTTAGTAAAGGGGACAAATCTGTGTAATCCCCATTCCACTGACTGAGCATGCATAATTGCAGCGGTCTGAGATGAAGGCGCGCAAATGGAACTATGTCCATTGCCGCTACCATTAAGCTGATTACCTCCATGCACTGAGCCACCGAAGGGCGCGGAATAGAGTGGAGAACACGGCAAGAATTTAGAAGTTTTGATAACCTGGACTCCGTCAGGTAAATTTTCATCTTTACAGAATCTATCAGAGTCCCTAGGAAGGAGACTCTTGTGAGTGGGGACAGAGAACTCTTCTCCTCGTTCACTTTCCACCCGTGCGACCTCAGAAATGCCAGAACTATGTCCGTATGGGACTTGGCAATTTTGAAATTTGACGCCTGTATCAGGATGTCGTCTAGATAAGGGGCCACTGCTATGCCCCGCGGTCTTAGAACCAGCAGAAGCGACCCCAGAACCTTTGTAAAAATTCTTGTGGCTGTAGCTAACCCAAAAGGAAGAGCCACAAACTGGTAATGCCTGTCCAGAAAGGCAAACCTTAAGAACTGATGATGATCTTTGTGTATCGGAATATGAAGGTAAGCATCCTTTAGATCCACCGTAGTCATATATTGACCCTCCTGGATCATAGATAGGATGGTCCGAATAGTTTCCATTTTGAATGATGGAACTCTGAGGAATTTGTTTAAGATCTTTAGATCCAAGATTGGTCTGAAGGTTCCCTCTTTTTTGGGAACCACAAACAGATTTGAGTAAAAACCCTGTCCCTGTTCCTCCTTTGGAACTGGATGGATCACTCCCATAACTAGGAGGTCTTGCACACAGTGTAAGAATGCCTCTTTCTTTATCTGGTTGACAGATAATCGTGAAAGGTGAAATCTCCCTTTGCGGAGGAGAAGCCTTGAAGTCCAGAAGATACCCCTGAGATATAATCTCCAACGCCCAGGGATCCTGAACATCTCTTGCCCACGCCTGGGCGAAGAGAGAAAGTCTGCCCCCTACTAGATCCGTTACCGGATAGGGGGCCATTCCTTCATGCTGTCTTAGAGGCAGCAGCAGGCTTTTTGGCCTGCTTGCCTTTGTTCCAGGACTGGTTAGGTTTCCAGGCCGTCTTGTACTGAGCAAAAGTTCCCTCTTGTTTTGTAGCAGAGGAAGTTGATGCTGCACTTGCCTTGAAGTTTCGAAAGGCACGAAAATTAGACTGTTTGGCCCTTGATTTGGACCTGTCCTGAGGAAGGGCATGACCCTTACCTCCAGTAATGTCAGCAATAATTTCCTTCAACCCAGGCCCGAATAGGGTCTGCCCCTTGAAGGGAATGTTAAGTAGTTTAGACTTTGAGGTCACGTCAGCTGACCAAGATTTAAGCCATAGCGCCCTACGCGCCTGGATGGCAAATCCAGAATTCTTAGCCGTTAGTTTAGTCAAATGAACAATGGCATCAGAAACAAAAGAATTAGCTAGCTTAAGTGCTCTAAGCTTGTTAAGTACGTCCTCCAATGGAGTCGTTGTCTGTAAAGCCTCTTCCAGAGACTCAAACCAGAACGCCGCAGCAGCAGTGACAGGAGCAATGCATGCAAGGGGCTGCAGGATAAAACCTTTTTGAATAAACATTTTCTTAAGGTAACCCTCTAATTTTTTATCCATAGGATCTGAAAAAGCACAACTGTCCTTGACAGGGATAGTAGTACGCTTTGCTAAAGTAGAAACTGCTCCCTCCACCTTAGGGACCGTCTGGCGTCTATGGGAAACATTTTTCTAAAGATAGGAGGGGGGGAAAACGGCACACCGGGTCTATCCCACTCTTTATTAATAATTTCTGTAAACCTTTTAGGTATTGGAAAAACCTCAGTACACACCGGCACTGCAAAGTATTTATCCAGTCTACACAATTTCTCTGGCACTGCAATTGTGTCACAGTCATTCAGAGCAGCTAAGCAAAACACGGAGGTTCTCAAGCTTAAATTTAAAAGTAGAAATATCAGAATCAGGTTTCCCTGAGTCAGAGATATCCCCCAGACTAAAGCTCTCCTTCTTCAGCTTCTGCATATGTTGAGGCAGTATCAGATATGGCTCTTAAAGCGTCTGTATGCTCTGTATTACACCTAACACCAGAGCTATCACGCTTTCCTCTAAATTCAGGTAGTCTGGCTAATACCGCTGACAGTGTATTATCCATGACTGCCGCCATATCTTGTAAAGTAATCGCTATGGGCGCCCTAGATGTATTTGGCGCCATTTGAGCGTGAGTCCCTTGAGCGGGAGTCAAAGGGTCTGACACGTGGGGAGAGTTAGTCGGCATAACTTCCCCCTTGCCAGAATCCTCTGGTGATAAATGTTTTAAAGACAAAAGCTGATCTTTATTGTTTAAAGTGAAATCAATACATTTAGTACACATTCTCATATGGGGTTCCACCATGGCTTCTAAACATAATGAACAAGGAGTTTCCTCTATGTCAGACATGTTTGTACAGACTAGCAATGAGACTAGCAAGCTTGGAAAACACTTTAAATCAAGTTAACAAGCAAATATAAAAAACGGTACTGTGCCTTTAAGAGAAACAAATTTTGTCAAAATTTGAAAAACAGTGAAAAAAGGCAGTAAATCCAACGAAATTTTTACAGTGTATGTAATAGGTTAGCAGAGCATTGCACCCACTTGCAAATGGATGATTAACCCCTTAATGCAAAAAACGGATCAAAAAACAGAATTTATGTTTACCTGATAAATTACTTTCTCCAACGGTGTGTCCGGTCCACGGCGTCATCCTTACTTGTGGGATATTCTCTTCCCCAACAGGAAATGGCAAAGAGCCCAGCAAAGCTGGTCACATGATCCCTCCTAGGCTCCGCCTTCCCCAGTCATTCGACCGACGTAAAGGAGGAATATTTGCATAGGAGAAATCATATGATACCGTGGTGACTGTAGTTAGAGAAAATAAATCATCAGACCTGATTAAAAAACCAGGGCGGGCCGTGGACCGGACACACCGTTGGAGAAAGTAATTTATCAGGTAAACATAAATTCTGTTTTCTCCAACATAGGTGTGTCCGGTCCACGGGGTCATCCTTACTTGTGGGAACCAATACCAAAGCTTTAGGACACAGATGATGGGAGGGAGCAAATCAGGTCACCTAGATGGAAGGCACCACGGCTTGCAAAACCTTTCTCCCAAAAATAGCCTCAGAAGAAGCAAAAGTATCAAATTTGTAAAATTTAGTAAAAGTGTGCAGTGAAGACCAAGTCGCTGCCCTACATATCTGATCAACAGAAGCCTCGTTCTTGAAGGCCCATGTGGAAGCCACGGCCCTAGTGGAATTAGCTGTGATTCTTTCAGGAGGCTGCCGTCCGGCAGTCTCATAAGCCAATCTGATGATGCTTTTAAGCCAAAAAGAGAGAGAGGTAGAAGTTGCTTTTTGACCTCTCCTTTTACCAGAATAAACAACAAACAAGGAAGATGTTTGTCTGAAATCCTTTGTAGCCTCTAAATAGAATTTTAGAGCCCGAACTACATCCAAATTGTGCAACAAACGTTCCTTCTTTGAAACTGGATTCGGACACAAAGAAGGCACGACTATCTCCTGGTTAATATTTTTGTTAGAAACAACTTTCGGAAGAAAACCAGGTTTAGTACGCAAAACCACCTTATCTGCATGGAACACCAGATAAGGAGGAGAACACTGCAGAGCAGATAACTCTGAAACTCTTCTAGCAGAAGAAATTGCAACCAAAAACAAAACTTTCCAAGATAATAACTTGATATCAACGGAATGTAGGGGTTCAAACGGAACCCCCTGAAGAACTGAAAGAACTAAATTAAGACTCCAAGGAGGAGTCAAAGGTTTGTAAACAGGCTTGATTCAAACCAGAGCCTGAACAAAAGCTTGAACATCTGGCACAGCCGCCAGCTTTTTGTGAAGTAAAACAGATAAAGCAGAAATCTGTCCCTTCAAAGAACTTGCAGATAATCCTTTCTCCAAACCTTCTTGAAGAAAGGATAGAATCTTAGGAATTTTTATCTTGTTCCATGGGAATCCTTTAGATTCACACCAACAGATATATTTTTTCCATATTTTATGGTAGATTTTTCTAGTTACAGGCTTTCTGGCCTGAACAAGAGTATCAATGACAGAATCTGAGAACCCTCGCTTTGATAAAATCAAGCGTTCAATCTCCAAGCAGTCAGTTGGAGTGAGGCCAGATTCGGATGTTCGAACGGACCTTGAACAAGAAGGTCCTGTCTCAAAGGTAGCTTCCATGGTGGAGCCGATGACATATTCACCAGATCTGCATACCAAGTCCTGCGTGGCCACGCAGGAGCTATCAAGATCACCGATACCCTCTCCTGTTTGATCCTGGCTACCAGCCTGGGAATGAGAGGAAACGGTGGGAACACATAAGCTAGGTTGAAGCTCCAAGGTGCTACTAGTGCATCCACTAGAGTCGCCTTGGGATCCCTGGATCTGGACCCGTAGCAAGGAACCTTGAAGTTCTGACGAGACGCCATCAGATCCATGTCTGGAATGCCCCACAATTGAATTATTTGGGCAAAGATTTCCGGATGGAGTTCCCACTCCCCCGGATGAAATGTCTGACGACTCAGAAAATCCGCTTCCCAATTTTCCACTCCTGGGATGTGGATTGCAGACAAGTGGCAGGAGTGAGTCTCCGCCCATTGAATTATTTTGGTCACTTCTTCCATCGCCAGGGAACTCCTTGTTCCCCCCTGATGGTTGATATACGCAACAGTCGTCATGTTGTCTGATTGAAACCGTATGAATTTGGCCTTTGCTAGCTGAGGCCAAGCCTTGAGAGCATTGAATATCACTCTCAGTTCCAGAATATTTATCGGGAGAAGAGATTCTTCCCGAGACCAAAGACCCTGAGCTTTCAGGGGTTCCCAGACCGCGCCCCAGCCCACCAGACTGGCGTCGGTCGTGACAATGACCCACTCTGGTCTGCGGAAGCTCATCCCTTGTGACAGGTTGTCCAGGGTCAGCCACCAACGGAGTGAATCTCTGGTCCTCTGATCTACTTGTATCGTCGGAGACAAGTCTGTATAATCCCCATTCCACTGACTGAGCATGCACAGTTGTAATGGTCTTAGATGAATTCGCGCAAAAGGAACTATGTCCATTGCCGCGACCATCAAACCTATTACTTCCATGCACTGCGCTATGGAAGGAAGAAGAACAGAATGAAGTACTTGACAAGAGCTTAGAAGTGTTGATTTTCTGGCCTCTGTCAGAAAAATCCTCATTTCTAAGGAGTCTATTATTGTTCCCAAGAAGGGAACTCTTGTTGACGGAGATAGAGAACTTTTTTCTACGTTCACTTTCCACCCGTGAGATCTGAGAAAGGCCAGAACAATGTCCGTATGAGCCTTTGCTTGTGGTAGAGACGACGCTTGAATCAGTATGTCGTCCAAGTAAGGTACTACTGCAATGCCCCTTGGTCTTAGCACCGCTAGAAGGGACCCTAGTACCTTTGTGAAAATTCTTGGAGCAGTGGCTAATCCGAATGGAAGTGCCACAAACTGGTAATGCTTGTCCAGAAAGGCGAACCTTAGGAACCGATGATGTTCCTTGTGGATAGGAATATGTAGATACGCATCCTTTAAATCCACCGTGGTCATGAATTGACCTTCCTGGATGGTAGGAAGAATTGTCCGAATGGTTTCCATTTTGAACGATGGAACCTTGAGAAATTTGTTTAGGATCTTGAGATCTAAGATTGGTCTGAATGTTCCCTCTTTCTTGGGAACTATGAACAGATTGGAGCAGAATCCCATCCCTTGTTCTCCTAATGGAACAGGATGAATCACTCCCATTTTTAACAGGTCTTCTACACAATGTAAGAATGCCTGTCTTTTTATGTGGTCTGAAGACAATTGAGACCTGTGGAACCTCCCCCTTGGGGGTAGCTCCTTGAATTCCAGCAGATAACCTTGGGAGACTATTTCTAGCGCCCAAGGATCCAGAACATCTCTTGCCCAAGCCTGAGCGAAGAGAGAAAGTCTGCCCCCCACCAGATCCGGTCCCGGATCGGGGGCCAACATCTCATGCTGTCTTGGTAGCAGTGGCAGGTTTCTTGGCCTGCTTACCTTTGTTCCAGCCTTGCATTGGCCTCCAGGCTGGCTTGGTTTGAGAAGTATTACCCTCTTGCTTAGAGGATGTAGAACTTGGGGCTGGTCCGTTTCTGCGAAAGGGACGAAAATTTGGTTTATTTTTAGCCTTAAAAGACCTATCCTGAGGAAGGGCGTGGCCCTTACCCCCAGTGATATCTGAAATAATCTCTTTCAAGTCAGGGCCAAACAGCGTTTTCCCCTTGAAAGGTATGTTAAGCAATTTGTTCTTGGAAGACGCATCCGCTGACCAAGATTTTAGCCAAAGCGCTCTGCGCGCCACAATAGCAAACCCCGAATTTTTCGCCGCTAATCTAGCCAATTGCAAAGTGGCGTCTAAAGTAAAAGAGTTAGCCAATTTAAGAGCATGAATTCTGTCCATAATCTCCTCATAAGAAGAATCTTTATTGAGCGACTTTTCTAGTTCATCGAACCAGAAACACGCTGCTGTAGTGACAGGAACAATGCATGAAATTGGTTGTAGAAGGTAACCTTGCTGAACAAACATCTTTTTAAGCAAACCCTCTAATTTTTTATCCATAGGATCTTTGAAAGCACAACTATCTTCTATAGGGATAGTAGTGCGTTTGTTTAGAGTAGAAACCGCCCCCTCGACCTTGGGGACTGTCTGCCATAAGTCCTTTCTGGGGTCGACCATAGGAAACAATTTCTTAAATATAGGGGGAGGGACAAAAGGTATGCCGGGCCTTTCCCATTCTTTGTTTACAATGTCCGCCACCCGCTTGGGTATAGGAAAAGCTTCGGGGGGCCCCGGGACCTCTAGGAACTTGTCCATCTTACATAATTTCTCTGGAATGACCAAATTGTCACAATCATCCAGAGTAGATAACACCTCCTTAAGCAGAGCGCGGAGATGTTCCAATTTAAATTTGAATGTAATCACATCAGGTTCCGCTTGTTGAGAAATTTTCCCTGAATCTGAAATTTCTCCCTCAGACAAAACCTCCCTGGCCCCCTCAGACTGGTGTAGGGGCATGTCAGAACCATTATCATCAGCGTCCTCATGCTCTTCGGTATTTTCTAAAACAGAGCAGTCGCGCTTTCGCTGATAAGTGGGCATTTTGGCTAAAATGTTTTTGATAGAATTATCCATTACAGCCGTTAATTGTTGCATAGTAAGGAGTATTGGCGCACTAGATGTACTAGGGGCCTCCTGTGTGGGCAAGACTGGCGTAGACGAAGGAGGGGATGATGCAGTACCATGCTTACTCCCCTCACTTGAGGAATCATCTTGGGCATCATTTTCTCTAAATTTTTTGTCACATACATCACATCTATTTAAATGAGAAGGAACCTTGGCTTCCTCACATACAGAACATAGTCTATCTGATAGTTCAGACATGTTAAACAGGCATAAACTTGATAACAAAGTACAAAAAACGTTTTAAAATAAAACCGTTACTGTCACTTTAAATTTTAAACTGAACACACTTTATTACTGAATATGTGAAAAAGTATGAAGGAATTGTTCTTAAAATAACGGAACCGGAGCCGTTTTTATATTTAACCCCTATACAGTCCCTGGTATCTGCTTTGCTGAGACCCAACCAAGCCCAGAGGGGAATACGATACCAAATGACGCCTTCAGTAAGCTTTTTCTATGTATCTGAGCTCCTCACACATGCATCTGCATGCTTTGCTTCCCAAAAACAACTGCGCATTAGTGGCGCGAAAATGAGGCTCTGCCTATGATTAGAGAAGGCCCCCAGTGAAAAAGGTGTCCAATACAGTGCCTGCCGGTTATTTAACATAATTCCCAAGAATAAAATAACTCCTCAAAGCTATAAACTATTAAAAATGCTTATAAATCAATCGTTTTAGCCCAGAAAAATGTCTACCAGTCTTTAAAGACCTTGTGAAGCCCTTTATTCTTATTTAATAAAAATGGCTTACCAGATCCCATAGGGAAAATGACAGCTTCCAGCATTACCAAGTCTTGTTAGAAATGTGTCATACCTCAAGCAGCAAAAGTCTGCTCACTGTTTCCCCCAACTGAAGTTAATTCCTCTCAACAGTCCTGTGTGGAAACAGCCATCGATTTTAGTAACGGTTGCTAAAATCATTTTCCTCTTACAAACAGAAATCTTTATCTCTTTTCTGTTTCAGAGTAAATAGTACATACCAGCACTATTTTAAAATAACAAACTCTTGATTGAAGAATAAAAACTACATTTAAACACCAAAAAACTCTAAGCCATCTCCGTGGAGATGTTGCCTGTACAACGGCAAAGAGAATGACTGGGGAAGGCGGAGCCTAGGAGGGATCATGTGACCAGCTTTGCTGGGCTCTTTGCCATTTCCTGTTGGGGAAGAGAATATCCCACAAGTAAGGATGACGCCGTGGACCGGACACACCTATGTTGGAGAAAAACGAATTAAACGTTTTTTAAACAGTCACAACAACTGCCACAGCTCAACTGTGGCCCTACCTTCCTCAATAAATGACTTTTGAAGCCTTTAGAGCCCTTCAGAGATGTCCTATAGCATGCAGGGGACTGCTGAGGGAAGCTGAATGTCTCTGTCTGTAATTTTATCTGCGCAAAAAAGCGCTAAAATAGGCCCCTCCCACTCATACTACAACAGTGGAAAGCCTCAGGAAACTGTTTCTAGGCAAAAATCAAGCCAGCCATGTGGAAAAAACTAGGCCCCAATAAGTTTTATCACCAAAGCATATATAAAAACGATTAAACATGCCAGCAAACGTTTTATATTGCACATTTATAAGAGTATATATCTCTAATAGTAAGCCTGATACTAGTCGCTATTAAATCACTGTATTTAGGCTTAACTTACATTAATCCGGTATCAGCAGCATTTTCTAGCAATTCCATCCCTAGAAAAACTTAAAACTGCACATACCTCATTGCAGGATAACCTGCACTCCATTCTCCCTCTGAAGTTACCTCACTCCTCAGACATATGTGAGAACAGCAGTGGATCTTAGTTACTTCTGCTAAGATCATAGAAAACGCAGGCAGATTCTTCTTCTAAATGCTGCCTGAGATAAAATAGTACAGCTCCGGTACCATTTAAAAATAATAAACTTTTGATTGAAGAAAAAAACTAACTATATTTCACCACTTTCCTCTTACTACCTCCATCTTTGTTGAGAGTTGCAAGAGAATGACTGGATATGGCAGTTAGGGGAGGAGCTATATAGCAGCTCTGCTGTGGGTGTCCTCTTGCAACTTCCTGTTGGGAAGGAGAATATCCCAAAAGTAATGGATGATCCGTGGACTGGATACACCTTACAAGAGAAAAGTATTTATAGCGTCTAACATAGTTTCAAAAAATTGTGTATTGCTGGTGATTTATCTTTTCAAAAAGAGTTTACATAATATGCAATATGTAATTGTGTAATTTATGTGCAATATGTGACAACACACAGATACACATATATACTGTGGGGGATATTTATCAAGTCGTCAACCGCAAATACGCTGGAATTCCGCAGCGTAATTGTTGCGAGCTTGTTCCGACCTAGTTATCAAAGCCTACAGACCGGCAAAAGTTGAAATCTGTGACGTAACATACGATCCGCCAGTCTCAATCAGACAAGATCGATGCTTACGTCATTACAGATGTTCTGAATACACATTCGGCACTATTTGACACTTTTTCAAAGTTATCAAATAGTTAACAGGTATGCTCGCGGCTATTCTGGCCAAGAGTACCTGGTTTTCAATCCGCCACCCTGGAGGCTGCAGATGCCATAGGAATCAATGGGAGTCTGAAAGCAGTGAAAGCTTATATTCGATGCTGTCAGATATCCCATTGATTTCTATGGTAGAAAACCAGTTACGTTTACACCTAACACCCTAACATAAGCTCCCAGACTAAACACCCCTAATCTGCTGCCCGACATCGCTGCCCACCTACATAATGTTATTAACCCTTATCCCGCCGCTCCCGGACCCCACCGCCACCTAAATAAAAGTATTAACCCCTATCACGCCGTTCCCGGACCCCGCCACCACCTAAATAAATGTATTAACCCCTATCCCGCCACTCCCGGACCCCACCACCACCTAAATAAAAGTATTAACCCCTAAACCTCTGGCCTCCCACATCACTACCACTAACTAAACCTATGAAACCCTAAACCGCCAGCACCCCACATCGCCATAAACTAAATTAAGCTATTAACCCCTAAACCTAACAAGCTGCTAACTTTAAATTTAAATTACCACATCCCTATCTTAAAATAAATTTAAACTTACCTGTAGAATTACAATAAACTATTTTTAAACTTTTAATTAACCTACCCTAACTATTATACTACACTTAAATTAAACTACCAATTAAATTACCTAAATTACATATTAAAAAAAAACTAACCCTACTCAAATTATTTAAATCTACTATTTAATCTTATTGATCTGAAAAGGGCATTTAGGTCTTTTACTGCCCAGACCCTACTCTAAAAATAAATCTCACCCAAAAAAAACTTAAATAAACCTAACACTAACCCCCAACGATCCACTTACAGTTCTTGAAATCTCACTTGAAGGATCCTTCCAGCTGGCAAGATGTGAGGAATCCGGGTCTAGTTTTCATTTTCACTCTATACCACATGACCTGGGGATTCACTATCCTGAGTGTATATAAATCTTAACCACACCTTAAACAGGTGCTTAGTAATTGAGCTTCCTAACTGAAGTTAGTCACACAAGTGTGTCTCTCTTTATCTGTGCTTTACATAGGTTCACAAATCTAAGCTTTGTGATTTGTTCCTATATCGCTCATTTAACCAGCCAGAGTCGGATCCTTGCTGTAATCTATTTGTCTCTTCCTACTCCTACGGATTACAAATTAATTTGGGGTTATTGAATTCCTTTCTCTCTGCTGTTCTGCCTCATCTGCAAGCTGAATATAGTCCCCGTTTATTCTGAACCATCTAGGCTGATCTGCAACAGAATCGGAGCGTGGCCACTCCCCCTGACATCAACCGTGACTTTCACCGCACACCCGGTACTCTCAAGCTAAGCCGATAAGGTAACAGGATTTGGCCACTCCCCCGACATCAGCTGGGACATAGACGCTGTACTTGTTACACCCAAGCTTACCCGTGAATGAAACGGATCGTGGCCAAACCCCCTGACGTCAGAAAGAGTCTCTCAGGCTACTGAACTAGTTATCCCTCTACCTCGCTCAGCTGATCATCCAGGTTTATGGGAGCTGGCAGTAAAGGGTTTATTCTTAAACGAACTGCCACCAACAGTTAACCCCTGATTCTCTGGGCATTTCCCCACTGATCCAATATCAATCTGGTACTCTCATACCTGTTATTCGGATACACTTTATATTAGCACTAACTGGTTGCAACATTGTATATTGAGTGTTTGCAACTGTGTATTTACTTGGTTAACAACTTTTCACTATAAGCACTACTTGGGTCAAATCTCTTGTTGGCTTATACTGCTAAGGTGATGCATTCATTACATTTTCTGATCAAGTCTGCAGTTGAGATTCCATAAAATACACCATCAGACAGAAGTTAAAGAATCCTTGACAGAATTACTAAGCCTCTATAGAAGGAGCCAGCAGACTTGCCGCAGATTGTATATAACTTATCCCAGCTAGTAGATCAACTCAGTCAAGGGTTGAGGGAACTGCAGGTGGAGAATGAAACTTTAAGCGGTTAGTAAAACATCCCAGAGCGAAGGTACCCCAGAACCTCATATATCTGCTCCAGATCTGTTTCATGGGGATAGGGGTCTCTATCGTCAGTTCAAGAATGCCTGTCTTCTGACATTCACACTAAAGCCCAGGACATACCCAAATGATAGGGTAAAGGTTTTGACTTTAATATCCTTCCTAAGAGGTGAACCTCGAGTATGGGCGGACACCCTCTATGAAACTGATAACCCAGTACTAAATTCTCTTAACTCATTCCTGACCCTGATGGATGAACTGTATTCTGACTCAAACTTACAATTAACTGCAAGGATCTAGACCAGTAGAGGTATATATAACAGAATTCAAACAGTACTCCACCGATTCCCAGTGGAACCCCATAGCTCTGAAGAACCAGTTCCGGCTTGGGCTTTCTGAAGCTGTTAAAGACGAACTTGCCCGAATTGAGTTACCTCACTCTCTCGAAGCTTTAATGAAGCTTAGTATGCAAATAGACAGGAGACTCCGTGAAAGGAAAACCGAACGCCTTCATAGCGAGACCAGCTACAAAAAACCCAGTAACATAGTGTACTCTCCTTTACCTCCTACTTCACCTCAACAAAGCCCAGAACCAATGGAAATAGGGTTCATTAGAGGACCTTTGTCTAATCAAGAATGACTCAGAAGAAAAACAAGGGGTCTATGTATGTACTGTGTTAATTCATCCCATTCAGTCAAAGATTGCCCTATTCTAGAAAAGAACAAAAACAGTAAGTCCTCTCAATATGTGACTTCACTCGTTGTTCATGATGAACCTGTTCATTTTACTGTATCTCTCTTCTTGCAGTGGGAAAAAAAACAACTGACTAGAGAAGCTATCGTAGACACTGGCGCCCACGGAAACTATATCGACAAATCGATTGTTATAAATAATAAACTTCCACTCATGCAAAAGAAGTCTCCTGTGTGTATTCATATGGTAGATGGCTCAGAAATATCTTCTGGACTGATCACGCACCATACCATTCCCATACTAGTTACAATCTCTAATACACATCAGGAATACATTTGTTTTGATGTGATTCCTTCACCACTATTTTTCATTGTGTTGGGGTTACAATGGTTACGACTACATGAACCCACATTAGATTGGAAAACATTGGGTCTTAGTTTAAACTCTGCTTATTGTCAAAAACCTGCTATAACCACACTCCTTTATTACAGCTTACCGAAGTTCCCAGAACACCTTTATAGGTACCAGTGGTTTATGAGAAGTTTTTTAAAGTATTCAGTAAGAAGGAGGCAGAGGCTCTACCCCCTCATCGCTCCTATGACTGCCCAATCAACCTCAAACTGGGCACCTCTCCACCCTGTGGAAATTTGTATCCTTTATCCCAACCGGAATTGGACCATCTCAAAATATACCTGGAGGAGAACTTAAGGAAGGGGTTTATTAGACCCTCTGTGTCTTCAGCAGCCACAGGAATGTTCTTCATTACAAACAAGGATCAGAGCTTATGACCAATTATTGACTACAGGGAACTAAACAAAATATCCATCCCCTACCCCTTATTCCAGAACTGATAGAACGGTTACATCAAGCTAGGATTTTCACTAAACTTGACCTCAGAGGAGCGTACAACCTTGTGCGTATCAGGGAGGGGGATGAGTGGCTCACCTCTTTTAGAACTAGGTATGGACTATATGAATATCTAGTCATGCCTTTTGGCTTAACTAATGCCCCAGCCACTTTTCAATTTTTTATCAACGATATATTCTGGGATCTATTGGACATCTGTGTAGTCGTTTACTTGGACGATATACTGATATATTCACAAAATATAGATAAGCATGTCAAACATGTTAGCTGGGTACTCTCACGACTACTAGTGCACCGACTCTACACTAAACCTGAAAAGTGTGTTTTCCACACCGATGAGGTTTAGTTTTTAGGATATTTCATAAGCCCAAAAGTGATACAAATGCAGGAGACCAAGGTAGATGCGGCCAAGCACTGGCCTCAACCTATAAACCGTAAGGACTTCCAACGGTTTCCAAAATTGCCAAACCTCTCACTCTTCTAACTAGTTCCAGTATACCCTTCAAATGGAACAACCAAGCTACAGAAGCTTTTAACTACCTAAAACAAGCTTTCTCCTCTGCTCCGATTCTCCAATTTCCAGACCCCATGCTACAATACATCCTCAAAGTAGATTCATCAGACTACGCTCTAGGAGCCATTTTATCTCAAAGAAAAAATCTGAATGAACCCTTAGATCCCGTAGCCTTCTTCTCCAAACTTATGTCACCTCCTGAGAGGAACTACCCCATAGGAGAAAAGGAGCTCCTGGCCATTAAAAGAGCTCTTGAAAATTGGAGACATCTTCTGGAAGGTACAACCTTACCGATTATTATTTACACTGACCACCACAACCTCAAATTCCTTCAGAGAAGTAAGACCCTATCAGGAAGACAAGTCAGATGGAGTCTATATTTCAGCAGATTAAATTTCCAAATCACCTACAGACCTGGTTCAAGGAATGGCAAGGCTGATGCGTTATCTCGCATGGAACGCAGACCTCAAGACCTACCCTTCACTACCTCCATCGTACCTCCGGAGAAGTACTTAGGTTTGACCTCTGCCTTCACCTCACAATTACAAACTGCCTTACTGAAAGACAATGCGATCCCAGTACACCAGCTTACGCAAAACAATATTTATACTACCAGGGTTCAAAGTTATACGTACCAGAAGAACTTAGACCTACAGTTATAAAACAACACCATGAACCACCTCTTCTCGGCCATCCTGGTATTAGGAAAACTAAAGACCTATTAAAGAGAAATTTCTGGTGGCCTGATATGGAAACTAGTATCAGAAACTACATACAACATTGCACTACTTGTACAACATCAAAAGCAGAGAAGAAGCCACCATATGGTTTTCTTATGCCTATATGCATCCCAGAAGGGCCTTGGACTCATTTAGGGATGGATTTCATTGTGGATTTGCCATTAAGCTCCGGTCAGAATACTATTCTAGTAGTAATAGATATCTTCTCTAAGATGGCTCATTTCATCCCTTTTCATAAGCTTCCTAGCTCAGCAGAAACTGCACAACTTTTCTTGGATGGAATTGTTCAACTCCACGGGTTACCCTCCATCATAGAAGTAGGGGTGTTGTGTAGTAGACAGCGCCAAAAAATTATGAAGGTACTGGCTCAACTTCTAAAAGGAACGGCTGCCCAATATGGTCATTTTTGGTCAAAGTAGAATTGGGGGATGTAGAAGGAGCACCACAGAAAGGCTTTAGTACACGTACTATGATAACTTATAAATTTACCAGTTTTGTAAGTGTGTAGATAGAACAATAAAAATGTAGCCTATATATTTTGCAATCTTGTAAGTGCATAGACAAAACAATTGAGATATAGAATTATCTATCATATAGCTCTCTAGAGGTTATTTTGATTCATTCAGCAAATGATAAATTAGATTAGAGCCAAAAAGCATATGGGTCTAATTCATATATTTAAAAATAATGATAGCTCAAAGAAAATGGTAGTTTTAAAAGTTGATTTATAAATCTATTCGATTTAAAAACACATAAGGGTTAAAAAACAATTAGCAAATTGACAAAAAGAAATTTATGCTTACCTGATAAATGTATTTCTTTTACGATATGACGAGTCCACGGATTTCATCCTTACTTATGGGATATCGCCTCCTGGCCAGCAGGAGGAGGCAAAGAGCACCACAGCAGAGCTGTATATATTGCTCCTCCCTTCCCTCCCACTCCAGTCATTCGACCCAAGTTAGGAAGAGAAAGGAAAAGCCAAGGTGCAGAGCAGTGTTACCTCTAAGGCCGGTTTTGTGAGCAGCCCAGCAGTGAAACAGTACATAAGGGAACCACACCTTGTAATCTGCATTGTTTAGTGCAGGGATGGGGAACCTTGGCCCTCCAGATGTTTCAGAACTACATTTCCCATGATGCTGAACTGAACTTCAAAGTGCCTAAGCATCATGGGTAATGTAGTTCTGAAACAGCCAAGGTTCCCCATCCCTGGATTAGCGTTTGCTAATTGCTCTAATTAACTGTTCCACTGCTGGATCGCTCACAAAACTGGCCTTAGAGGGAACACTGGTGCAGAGGTGACTGAAGTTTAACAAAAATAAAGACCTGTCTTAGAAAATTAAAGGGTGGGCCGTAGACTCGTCATATCGTAAAAGAAATAAATTTATCAGGTAAGCATAAATTTCCTTTTCTTTTATAAGATATGACGAGTCCACGGATTTCATCCTTACTTATGGGATATAATACCAAAGCTATAGGACATGGATGAAAGGGAGGGACAATACAGGAACCTAAACGGAAGGCACCACTGCTTGAAGAACCTTTCTCCCAAAAACAGCCTCGGACGAGGAAAAAGTATCAAATAATGAAAATAAGAACGCCTCTCTTTTTATCTGGTCTACAGACAATCGTGAAAGAAGAAACCTTCCCCTTGGGAAGGAATTTTTGAACTCCAACTGATACCCTTGAGACACGATTTCTAGTGTCCAAGGGTCCTGAACGTCTCTTATCCAAGCCTGGACAAAGAGAGAAAGTCTGCCCCCAACTAGATCCGGTCCCGGATCAGGGGCCGCCCCTTCATGCTGTTTTGGGAGCAGCAGCGGGCTTCTTGGGTTGTTTACCCTTGTTCCAAGCCTGGTTGGGTCTCTAGGTGACCTTGGCTTGAGAATAATTCCCTTCCTGTTTAGCGGAAGAGGAAGGGGGAACTCCTTTAAAACTACAAAAGGAGGAAAATTACTCTGTCGTCCCCTTTGCTTAGATGTTTTGTCTTGAGGGAGGAGATGACCCTTACCTCCCGTAATATCAGAAATGATTTCTTTCAAATCAGGCCCGAATAGGGTATTTCCCTTGAAAGGAATAGCCAAAAGCTTGGATTTAGAGGACACATCCGCAGACCAAGATTTTAACCATAAAGCTCTTTGTGCTAAGATGGAGAATCCCGAACTCTTAGCAGCTAATTTGGTTATCTGAAAGGAAGCATCCATAATAAAAGAATTAGCCAGCTTTAGTGCCTTAATTCTGTCCTGTATTTCCTCTAAAGAAGTCTCAGTTCTAAGAGACTCTTCTACAGCGTCAAAGCAAAAAGCAGCCGCAGTCGTGACTGTTACAATGCAGGCCGCCGGTTGCAATAAAAGCCCTTGATGAATATAGAGTTTTTTGAGAAGGCCCTCTAACTTCTTATCCATAGGGTCTTTGAAAGCACAACTGTCCTCGATAGGAATAGTCGTACGCTTCGCCAGGGTAGAAATAGCTCCCTCCACCTTAGGGACCGTCTGCCAATAGTCCCGAACAGTGTCAGCTATAGGGTACATTTTTTTAAAAATAGGGGAAGGGGAGAACGGGATACCCGGTCTTTCCCATTCCCTAGCAATAATTTCCGAAATTCTCTTAGGAACTGGAAAAACATCGGAATAAGAAGGGACCTCTAAGTATTTGTCCATCTTACTCAATTTCTCTGGTGGGACCACAATAGAGTCACAGTCATCCAGAGTCACCAAAACCTCTCGCAGCAAAAGGCGGAGGTGTTCAAGCTTAAATCTGAAGGACATGACGTCCGAATCTGTCGGGGGTAATGCACTTCCTGAGTCAGACAGTTCCCCCTCAGACAGGGCCTCCCTACCCCCCAATTCAGAGCCCTGGGAAGGTATATCGGAGATAGCCATTAAAGCATCAGAAGTCGCAGGGACCACATGGGCCTCTGTCCTGCTGTGTTTGCCTTGTAACACTGGCAACTTAGATAAAAGTTCTGTAAGAGTGGATGACATAACTGCAGCCATATCCTGCAGCGTGAATGAAGTGGACGCAGTTGAAGAACACGGCATCGCTTGGGCGGGCATTAAAGGTTGTGACACTTGGGAAGAAAGTTGCGGCATACCCTGAGTCTCATCAGTCTGAGAAGCATCCTTAGACATACTTGCATTAAAAAAAAATTGTTCTTTAAATTGTAAAGCCCTCTCAGTACATGAGGGACAAAAAGGAATTGGGTGTTCCACATTGGCATCTAAACACATAGAACATGTACTTTCCTGAAGTTCAGCCATGTCAAACAAACCAGCAATAGCAATATTGATCGTCTTTTACTTAATTAAAAATAATTATGAAAGCCAAAACTTATAGAATTTTTTTTGAAAAAACAAGCATACTGCGTCTTTAAAAAATAAAACTGCAATAATTTTTCTGCTCCGCAATAAACCTATGTAATAATAGGGAGCACTGTAAGACCTCTAGTAAATTTTTGTCCAATTTAGCTATGCGTAAGGTTTTAACAAAACTTTGGCACTTGCACCTCGCCACAGCTCTGCTGCGGCGCCTACCTGCCCCCACGAGACACTGAATACTCCGTGAGTGGCGCTCCTAAGCCTGTTTGTGAAAGTTGTATACACAAACTGACTTAGGCCACACCGGAGCCCAGAGACCTGCTGCAGATCGAGGATCCGAATAACAACAGCGCGGCTAAGCACGCAAACCTAAGCCCCGCCCATCGTGGGCATAAATTAAGTCCCCAGCAAAGAAAACTGCATGGGAATAAAAAATGTCGGTTTAACCACGTAGACCATAATAAAAAGAACCGCCAATGTGCCCCTCAAGTAAACAATACACTCCCCTGTCCTGTCAAAAGTCTCACCACAGATAACGTTAGAACACTTTGGGGAACAATTCCGCAATCTCCCAGCGTCAAGCCCACAAACATAGTATACCCACCGGGTTAAGCACACTTTAGGGTACTGAAAAACACAGTTGATTTCACCCAATAGAGAGGGGAACACCAGGCACACCATTCATGTCTGTGCAAACTGATTACCCCTTCCCGGTATAGGGGATAAATGTCAGTCTGTTCTGAGATAGCTCAGTCTCCCCAGAAGCAAATGACTGTACATACCTCAATGCTGAGCGCAGCATGACGTGGTCCCACACAATTAAGATGCTCTTTTCACCACCTTCAGCCGATCTATGGGAACAAGCAGGGTCTTAGATAATGTTTGCTAAGACCATCATCATCAGGACAGTAAATAATATGGGAGTCACTGAATTTGAAGGTCTCCCTGGTTGCTGTCTACCCTGAGAAAAATAGTACTCACTGGTACCATTTAAAATAAAAAACTCTTGATTGAAGAATCTAAACTAACACCTCACTTTACCTCTTCCTATCACTAACACAGGCAAAGAGAATGACTGGGGTGGGAGGAAAAGGAGGAGCTATATATATAGCACTGCTGTGGTGCTCTTTGCCTCCTCCTGCTGACCAGGAGGCGATATCCCATAAGTAAGGATGAAATCCGTGGGCTCGTCATATCTTGTAAAAGAAATATATTTTATACAAACAAATACATTTGGAAGATACAATTCTAAAACAACCAAAATTTTGATCTACGAAGTTGGTTGATTGATCAGCTGTAAGAGAACACAGAATAGAAACGGCTGCTGCTCTAAAAATCAAAATTTGATCTACAAAGCTGGTTTGTTAATCAGCTGTTAGGGAATACATAAAGAAATGGCTAAGTTAAGAACATTTGGCTGTGATGAAGAGCTCTGTGTGTAAAAGAAGTGAACTATTAACCCAAGATAATAGTTTTAAGGGGTATGAAGAATCATTCAGAGAACGAAGAAGAAAACACTCTTATATTGTGAATATCGGAGATCGTTATGATATATATGTGGCAGTATATCAATGTATCAATTTACAGTGTCGAAGTAGAGGAAAGAAAGAATATGTTCAACAAGTATCCAAATGTATCCTAAATGATACTGGTAAACTAGGCGATCCAAAAAATATTAGATGATCCAAAGAAGTACAGCTTTGGTGTCTGTTAAGACCAATAGCATACAAGAATGTGTAAATAGAGCTCGATAGCATACAAAGATGTGTATATAGAGCTGTGTAAATAGATTAAGTATATATAATAAGTGAAAAATCTCAGTTTAAAGAATTTAGACTTGAAGGATTTTGGCGTGGTGCTAGGTATTCGTGGTATAAGGGATAAAAAGGGAATGTGTGAGATGAGGAAGTGAAAAAACAGTACTCCTATGTATAGAACCTTTGGGGGTAGGTGACAATACGGCGATATTCAATAGTTAGAAAACTATGCCGTTAGCGTTAGATTATGGTTGGGGCACACATATTGACAATCACAAAAAAGCAATACATAAATGGATTGGCCAATCCGATGACAAATATCAATGATAGGAGTAACTCTGGCGAGTTGTACAAAATATATATGACACAAATATAAAATTACATACAGTTGATAGTGGTTAGAAAGGTCTTTTCCGGACCAAATTAATAAAATAAAATAGAGGAGCGAACATTAATTTAAATGCTTAAATGTCCAGGCAACGTTTTTGGTTAAATGCAGTTTAGAATCACATATAAGTCCACACGGCAAGAGATCCAAAAGGGGAACAAGTAGGGACAAGTAGTGTTTAATAAGTCATCAGGCTTGGGATTTTGAAGAGAAGGTATCCCTGTTACCTGTTATGAAGGAAAATTCCTTAAATTAATGTTCGCTCCTCTATTTTATTTTATTAATTTGGTCCGGAAAATACCTTTCTAAACACTATCAACTGTATGTGATTTTATATTTGTGAAATGTGAAAGGATGAGAAATGCTCTTCAAACATGCAAACTCCACTGTAAACAAAAATGTGCAACAGTCTATTTCGTTGTACCCGGGACTTACCCCAAATGAGCTCTGCCGCCCCTGTAGTTTCGACTTGGCTGTGTAATCCTTTTCATAAAGGAGCTCTGGATATGCCGGGGGACCTACGTGGTCAGACCGAAACCTTGTCGGTGGGCTAATAGCTCCAAATAACCGGCACTCACATGAGACTCCAGCAGCGCTTCTGGCTTGCCATGCGGACTTTCAGCGTCGATCGTGACGTCACAGAATTCTCCGGTCGGGGAGCGGTGCTCTCCGTCTTCACCCGGGTTTACAACAGGATACCTTTTCTGTTTGTGCTGTTTCTATAGCCTGTTTGGCGTTTTAACCAAGCCTAATAAAATTGGATTTTATTATACACAAAAGCTGGATCCTGCCTTCTTTGTGACTGTTTGATTTTATATTTGTGTCATATATATTTTGTACAACTCGCCAGAGTTACTCTTATCATTGATATTTGTCATCGGATTGGCCAATCCATTTATGTATTGCTTTTTTGTGATTGTCAATATGTGTGCCCCAACCATAATCTAACGCTAACGGCATAGTTTTCTAACTATTGAATATCGCCGTATTGTCACCTACCCCCAAAGGTTCTATACATAGGAGTACTGTTTTTTCACTTCCTCATCTCACACATTCCCTTTTTATCCCTTATACCACGAATACCTAGCACCACGCCAAAATCCTTCAAGTCTAAATTCTTTAAACTGAGATTTTTCACTTATTATATATACTTATTCTATTTACACAGCTCTATTTACACATCTTTGTATGCTATCGAGCTCTATTTACACATCCTTGTATGCTATTGGTCTTAACAGACACCAAAGCTGTACTTCTTTGGATCATCTAATATTTTTTGGATCGCCTAGTTTACCAGTATCATTTAGGATACATTTGGATACTTGTTGAACATATTCTTTCTTTCCTCTACTTCGACACTGTAAATTGATACATTGATATACTGCCACATATATATCGTAACGATCGCCTATATTTACAATATAAGAGTGTTTTCTTCTTCGTTCTCTGAATGATTCTTCATACCCCTTAAAACTATTATCTTGGGTTAATAGTTCACTTCTTTTACACACAGAGCTCTTCATCACAACCAAATGTTCTTAACTTAGCCATTTCTTTATGTATTCCCTAACAGCTGATTAACAAACCAGCTTTGTAGATCAAATTTTGGTTGTTTTAGAATTGTATTGTCATGATTCTGTCCGTTCATTGCCGTGTCGCCGCGGCTCCCGGATCTTCTCTGAGTGAATGACGTCACGTTGCTTAGCAACGTGACGCTTCCTCCAACACACCCCTCTGATGACGTTGCCGCTCCTGCCTTTAAACCACGGCGGGAGATCTTACTCGGGGCCCGTTTGTTTGTTCCCTTTGGAGTTTGTGAGTACCATATCAAATTCTGTTTTCTTGTGTACCGACTTCTGCCTGCCTGACCAAGCCTTATGCCTTAACCCTTTTGCTGATATTTGGATACCGACTTCTGCCTGCCTGACCTTGCTTTTTGCCTTATTCTGCTATGGTTGTTTGGATGCCGACTTCTGCCTGCCTGACCTTGCTTTTGCCTTAATCCTCAACCTTTTCTTTGATAATTAAAACCTGCTTAAAGAGACATTTTACTTTTACAAGCTGCAAAAGAGAACTCTGCCTTTCTGTTTGTTATAAACCTGCTTAAAGGGACATTTACTTTTACAAGCTGCAAAAGAGAACTCTGCCTTTCTGTTTGTTATAAACCTGCTTAAAGGGACATGACACCCACATTTTTTCTTTTATGATTTAGAAAGAGAATGCAATTTTAAACATCTTTCTAATTTACTTATATTATCTAATTTGTTTTATTATCTTGATATTCTTTGCTGAAAAGCATATCTAGATATGCTCAGTAGCTGCTGATTGGTTGCTGCACATAGAAGCCTTGTGTGATTGGCTCACCATGTGCATTGCTTTTTCTTCAACTAAGAATATCTAAAAAATGAAGCAAAATAAATAATGGAAGTAAATTGTAATGTTGTTTAAATTTCTATTCTCTATCTGAATCATGAAAGAAAGATTTTGGGTTTAGTGGCCCTTTAAAGGGACATTTACTTTTACAAGCTGCAAAAGAGAACTTTGCCTTTCTGTTTGTTATAAACCTGCTTAAAGGGACATTTACTTTTACAAGCTGCAAAAGAGAACTTTGCCTTTCTGTTTGTATAACCTGCTTAAAGAGACTTTTACTTTTACAAGCTGCAAAAGAGAACTTTGCCTTTGTTTTACAAGCCTGCTAAAGAGGACCTTTTTTCAAAGCTGCAAATAAGAGCATTTCCTTTATATTCTTTGACCTGCTTAAAGGGACGATTTTTCCTTTGTGGCTTCCCTGCATACTGGAACAATATTATTTTTGTTATCTTTCTCATCTGTTTCCTGAGTGGGTCACGTCCTGGATATTTCTCAGTGTGCTAGTGTGTGCTTTCAATTCACGCTAGCAGTTGGGTTGCATCCCGGACTGATTCCAAAGCGGCTGACATTACAAACGGGCCATAAAAATGGACCCCACTGAATTATCCATGGCCGTGGCTCACCAGGGACAGCTATTGGGATCTCATGCCACTCACTTGCAGTCTCTGGACACTAAACTTGATCAAATAACTGCTCTATTACAAAATTTGGTTGCTACTGCACCTCCCAATCCTAATCCTATTGAGGCATTACCTCCTTCGATTCCTAACAATCAGTCTCAGGTACAACTAAGTCCCAGGATACCTCTTCCGGATAAATATGATGGGAATCCTGAAGAATGTAGAGGCTTTCTGAATCAATGCCGTCTTCATTTCCGGAATAGCCCTACTCTTTTTGCTACTCCCTCTTCTAGAATCACATTCCTTATTTCCTTAATGAAAGGAAAAGCCTTGGCTTGGGTATCACCTTTGCTAGAAAAGAATGATCCTATACTTTTGGATGTTGATACATTTCTATCTATGTTTTCAAATGTATTCGATAAACCTGGAAGGTCATCCGCTGCTGAAGCTACTCTCCTGGATTTACGTCAAGGTAATCAACCAGTTTCTCAATACGCTATTGAGTTCCGCACCCTTGCCTCTGAAACCACTTGGAATCAGGGAGCACTCAGAGCCGCTTTTCGTAAAGGACTTTCTGAGCGTCTCAAGGATGACTTGGTGTATCGTGAACTTCCAGAGTCCTTAGAAGCCTTAATAAATCTTTGTATCAGTCTCGACGCCAGGTTTCGTGAACGCCAACAAGAAAAGGATAGAACACAGAGGTCTTCAACTCGAACTCCTTTTCGTTTGGCTCCTCGTTTTTCTAATCCAGTCACTCCTGCCTCTCCTACTACTGATCAGGCTGAACCCATGGAAGTGGGAAGTATAAAATTAACTGAGACTGAACGCTTGAGAAGACGGACTCTTGGCTTATGTCTGTACTGTGGCCTTAAAGGGCATCTATTAAGGGATTGTCCTACTAGGCCAGTAAAAGCCAGGGCTTAACTCTAGTCCAGGGAACTGAGTTAAGCCAAAACCGTTGCCATTCCCTATACAAGAAACTTTTTGTTCCAGTAACCCTTCAAATTGGACATAAGAAGATTCATACCCAAGCTCTAATCGATTCTGGTGCTGGAGGAGTGTTCATTGACTCTACATTCGTCTCTATTCACTCTATACCCTTACTAAAGAAAGAGTATTCAATTTCAGTCTCTACGGTCAGTGGAGATCCTTTGGGTTCTGGATATATTCAGTTTGCTACTCAACCCTCACTTCTCACCGTAGGAGTACTTCATTCCGAGACAATTTGTTTTGATGTCATTCCCACTCCTCAATTTCCCATTATCTTGGGTTTACCCTGGCTCCAAATTCACAATCCTATTTTTTCTTGGACTTTCGGTGAACTCACTTCCTGGGGATCTACATGCCAGACTAAATGTCTTCAAAAGATTACCAAGTTACCACTCACTATTGCTCTCACAGTCGAAACTCCGGACTCCCTACCTATGCCTTATCATGACTTTGTGGATGTTTTCTCCAAAAAAGAAGCTGAACGTCTTCCTCCTCACCGCCCTTTTGATTGCCCCATTGATCTCCTTCCCGGGGCTACCTATCCTCGAGGCAAGGCATATCCACTTTCTAAACCTGAAAACATGGCTTTGGAAGAATATATTAAAGACAATCTGGCTAGAGGATTTATTCGACCTTCCTCTTCCCCTGTAGGGGCTGGTTTCTTTTTTGTAGGAAAAAAGGATGGCGGATTAAGACCCTGTATTGATTACCGAGGATTAAATCAGATTACCATCAAGAACAGTTATCCTCTACCCCTTATTCCTGAACTTTTTACTTATCTTCAGGGAGCCACCATATTCACCAAACTCGATCTACGTGGTGCATACAATCTGATCCGTATACGCAAAGGAGATGAGTGGAAGACTGCCTTTAACACTCGATTTGGGCATTACGAATATTTGGTCATGCCCTTCGGGCTATGCAATGCTCCGGCGGTTTTCCAACATTTTGTAAACGAGATCTTTCGTGATTTTTTGAATATCTTTGTCATTATATACCTTGACGACATCTTAATTTTTTCTCAGAACCACCAAGATCATGTGCACCACGTCAAGAAAGTACTTCAACGTTTAAGAGAATTCCATCTGTTTGCTAAACTGGAGAAATGTTCTTTCCATCAAAAATCCATACCCTTTCTGGGTTATGTAATATCGGCATCTGGATTTGAAATGGATCCTACTAAACTTTCTGCCATCTTGGATTGGCCTAGACCTGATTCTTTGAAGGCTTTACAACGTTTTCTGGGCTTCGCCAACTACTACAGGAAGTTCATCAAGGATTTTGCTACTATTACTTCTCCTCTTACTTCTCTCACTAGAAAAGGACAAGACTGTAAAAAATGGCCTCCTGAGGCTATAGAAGCTTTTGAGTCTCTCAAAGAAGCTTTTTCCTCAGCACCTATTCTCCGTCATCCAAATCCTGATTTTCAGTTTATCCTGGAAGTTGATGCTTCCTCTGTTGCTGCTGGAGCTGTTCTGTCTCAACGAATACCGGAGACTGGAAAGATTCATCCTGTTGCTTTCTTCTCTAAAAACTTCACTCCTTCTGAATTTAACTATGACGTAGGGAATAAAGAGTTGCTTGCCATCAAAATGGCATTGGATGAATGGAGGCATTGGCTGGAAGGTACTTCTTTGCCATTTACTATACTCACTGATCATAAGAACCTTCTTTATCTCCAAACAGCCAAACGATTGAATTCCAGGCAAGCACGCTGGTCATTATTCTTCTCCCGGTTTCACTATAATTTGTCTTACATACCTGGTTCAAAAAATATTAAAGCAGACGCCCTTTCCAGACAATTTCAAGATACCCCAGTTCCTGAGTCTGGTACCATTCTCCAACCTCATGAAGTCATAGCCCAGTTAACAACTTCCTGGTTACAAGATTTACAGTCTGCTCAAAGGAATCTTCCTTTGTCCTGTAAACCTCCCGATGGTTTACTCTTTGTTCCTGAACGCCTTCGTTCCAAGATTTTATTTTTGGCTCATGATAGTCCCCTTTCTGGACATCCTGGCATCAGTATTACCACTCGAAATCTAAAACAGCATGTCTGGTGGCCTACTCTCTCTCAAGATGTGAAAGATTACGTCTCAGTATGCACACAATGTGCCATGAACAAAACTCCACGCCAACTTCCTTCAGGATTGCTCCAACCATTGCCCATACCTCATCAGCCTTGGACTCATGTATCCATGGACTTCATTACCGACCTTCCCTTGTCAGCTGGAAACAATACTATTTGGGTGGTGGTCGACAGGTTCACTAAGACTGCCCATTTTGTACCCTTACCAGGATTACCATCTGCCAAAAGACTCTCTGAACTTTTTATTTCACATATTGTAAGAATCCATGGATTTCCTCTAGATATTGTTTCAGATAGAGGGGTACAGTTTGTTTCTCGATTTTGGAGGTCACTTTGTAAACATTTTGGAACTACTATATCTCTCTCTACTTCTCACCACCCACAATCTAATGGCCAGACTGAGAGGGTAAACCAGTGTCTTGAAACATATCTTAGACATTATGTGGATCATTATCACTCTAACTGGACTTCTTACCTTCCTTTGGCTGAATTGGCTCATAATGCCCGGAACAATTCCTCCCTTCAGACTTCTCCTTTTCATGCAGCTTACGGATATCAGCCCAGAACATTTCCTTTGCATACTTCTTCCACAGTGAATCCTGCTTCTGATCTTACAGCCCGAAGATTAACTCGACATTGGCGGAAAATACATCGTATTCTTTCTGTAGCTTCTAGACGTTACAAGTTCTTTTCTGACCTTCGACGGAAGAAGGCTCCAAAATATCGCCCTGGTGATAAAGTTTGGATTTCCTCTCGTTTTCTTCGCCTGAAACAACCTTCTAACAAATTGGGACCACGATACGTGGGTCCTTTCCGAATACTGGGTCAGGTGTGTTCCACTGCTTATCGGGTGGCTTTACCCAAGTCTCTCAAAGTCCATCCGGTATTCCATGTTTCTCTTTTGAAACCTGTGATGACTAACAGGTATTCTAAGCCTTTTTCTAAACCTCCACCTCTATTTGTGCATGGACACCCTGAGTTTGAGATCAGCCATATTCTGGATTCCAAGCTGCGTGGCAAGAAATTGTATTATCTCATTCATTGGAAGGGTTATCCAGTCACGGAACGTTCTTGGGAACCGGCTCATCAAGTAAATGCTCCTACTTTGATCAAGGCCTTTCACAAGACTCATCCTGATAGGCCTGGTCCTGTCCCCCGGAGGGGTCCTTGAGGAGGGGGGTGCTGTCATGATTCTGTCCGTTCATTGCCGTGTCGCTGCGGCTCCCGGATCTTCTCTGAGTGAATGACGTCACGTTGCTTAGCAACGTGACGCTTCCTCCAACACACCCCTCTGATGACGTTGCCGCTCCTGCCTTTAAACCACGGCGGGAGATCTTACTCGGGGCCCGTTTGTTTGTTCCCTTTGGAGTTTGTGAGTACCATATCAAATTCTGTTTTCTTGTGTACCGACTTCTGCCTGCCTGACCAAGCCTTATGCCTTAACCCTTTTGCTGATATTTGGATACCGACTTCTGCCTGCCTGACCTTGCTTTTTGCCTTATTCTGCTATGGTTGTTTGGATGCCGACTTCTGCCTGCCTGACCTTGCTTTTGCCTTAATCCTCAACCTTTTCTTTGATAATTAAAACCTGCTTAAAGAGACATTTTACTTTTACAAGCTGCAAAAGAGAACTCTGCCTTTCTGTTTGTTATAAACCTGCTTAAAGGGACATTTACTTTTACAAGCTGCAAAAGAGAACTCTGCCTTTCTGTTTGTTATAAACCTGCTTAAAGGGACATTTACTTTTACAAGCTGCAAAAGAGAACTTTGCCTTTCTGTTTGTTATAAACCTGCTTAAAGGGACATTTACTTTTACAAGCTGCAAAAGAGAACTTTGCCTTTCTGTTTGTATAACCTGCTTAAAGAGACTTTTACTTTTACAAGCTGCAAAAGAGAACTTTGCCTTTGTTTTACAAGCCTGCTAAAGAGGACCTTTTTTCAAAGCTGCAAATAAGAGCATTTCCTTTATATTCTTTGACCTGCTTAAAGGGACGTTTTTTCCTTTGTGGCTTCCCTGCATACTGGAACAATATTATTTTTGTTATCTTTCTCATCTGTTTCCTGAGTGGGTCACGTCCTGGATATTTCTCAGTGTGCTAGCGTGTGCTTTCAAGTCACGCTAGCAGTTGGGTTGCATCCCGGACTGATTCCAAAGCGGCTGACATGTATCTTCCAAATGTATTTGTTTGTATAAAATATATTTGTCAATTTACTAATTGTTTTTTAACCCTTATGTGTTTTTAAATCGATTAGATTTATAAATCAACTTTTAAAGCTACCATTTTCTTCGAGCTATCATTATTTTTAAATATATGAATTAGACCCATATGCTTTTTAGCTCTAATCTAATTTATCATTTGCTGAATGAATCAAAATAACCTCTAGAGAGCTATATGATAGATAATTCTATATCTCGATTGTTTTGTCTATGCACTTACAAGATTGCTAAATATATAGGCTAAATTTTTATTGTTCTATCTACACACTTACAAAACAGGTACATTTATAAGTTATCATAGTACGTGTACTAAAGCCTCTCTGTGGCGCTCCTTCTACATCCCCCAATTCTACTTTACCCTCCATCCTAACCACAGATAGGGGAACCCAGTTCACCTCCCGCTTCTGGAAACATCTCAGTGAACTTCTTCAAATCGATCATAGACTAAGCACTTCGTATCATCCCCAAACTAACGGCCAATCAGAAAGACTGAACCAATGGTTAGAACAGTATTTGAGGTGCTACTGTGCTTACCACCAAAACGATTGGGTACGCTATCTGTCTATGGCGGAATTTGCCTACAGTAATACCTTAAACACATCATCTAACATAACTCCGTTTTATGCCAACTACGCCTATCACCCAAGATTCACATTCATGGCTAGTGACTCAGCAATTTCACCCAGTGTAGATGATTTAAAGCAAAAGTTAACAGAGAATTTCCAAATACTTCGGAAAAACATCCAGAATGCTCAAAGCACACAAAAAAGATACTATGACCTACGAAGAAGACCTTCTCCCCAATATTCGGTAGGAGACATGGTGTGGCTGTCCACTAAAAATCTCAAGCTACCAATCCCAAGCAAAAAATTGGCTGGCTTATTCATCTGACCTTTTTGCATAACTCATGTCATCAACTCGAATGCAGTCACACTCGATCTGCCTTCTTCCCTCAAGATTTACCCGTCCATCCCTGTCTCATTGTTAAAACCAGCCCCTACATACGATCCTGATAACATCATTCTACCTCCTATAGCTAACTTGCTTGATGAGGACACCTATGAGGTACAGGATCTCCTGGACTCCAGACTTCATAATGGGGAACTTCAATACCTGGTCAGGTGGAAAGGCTATTCACCAGAGGACAACACCTGGAAACCCCATACCCATGTTAATGCTCCTAGACTTGTATCTAGATTCCATCTACGCTACCCCCATAGACCCAAACATCAAGCCGTGGGTCGGCTTGTTTGAGGGGGGGGATCTATGAGGAATACGGGTCTGGTTTTCATTTTCACTCTATACCACATGACCTGGGGATTCACTATCCTGAGTGTATATAAATCTTAACCACACCTTAAAAAGGTGCTTAGTAATTGAGCTTCCTAACTGAAGTTAGTCACACAAGTGTGTCTCTCTTTATCTGTGCTTTACATAGGTTCACATACCTAAGCTTTGTGATTTGTTCCTGTATCGCTCATTTAACCAGCCAGAGTCGGATCCCTGCTGTAATCTATTTGTCTATTCCTACTCCTACGGATTATAAATTAATTTGGGGTTATTGAATTCCTTTCTCTCTGCTGTTCTGCCTCATCTGCAAGCTGAATATAGTCCCCGTTTATTTTGAAACATCTAGGCTGATCTGCAACAGAATCGGAGCGTGGCCACTCCCCCTGACATCAGCCGATACTTTCACAGCACACCCGGTACTCTCAAGTTAAGCTGATAAGGTAACGGGACTTGGCCACTCCCCCAGACATCAGCTGGGACATAGACGCTGTACTTGTTACACCCAAGCTTACCCGTGAATGAAACGGATCGTGGTCAAACCCCCTGACGTCAGAAAGAGTCTCTCAGGCTACTGAACTACTTATCCCTCGGCATCAGCAGTTCTGCTGAACCTCGCTCAGCTGATCTTCCAGGTTTGTGGGAGCTGGCAGTAAAGGGTTTATTCTTAAACAAACTGCCACCAATAGTTAACCCCTGATTCTCTGGGCATTTCCCCACTGATCCAATGTCAATCTGGTACTCTCTCATACCTGTTATTAGGATACACTTTATATTAGCACTAACTGGTTGCAACATTGTATATCGAGTGTTTGCAACTGTGTATTTACTTGCGGCTAGATTTAGAGTTCTGCGGCCAAAGGGGTGCGTTAGCTACGTATGCTTTTTCCCCCCCGCACCTTTTAAATACCGCTGGTATTTAGAGTTCACAGAAGGACTGCGTTAGGCTCCAAAAAGGGAGCGTACAGGCATATTTACCGCCACTGCAACTCTAAATACCAGCAGTGCTTACGGACGCAGCCAGCTTCAAAAACGTGCTCGTGCACGATTCCCCCATAGGAAACAATGGGGCCGTTTGAGCTGAAAAAAAACCTAACACCTGCAAAAAAGCAGCCCCATTGTTTCCTATGGGGAAACACTTCCTAAGTCTGCACCTAACACCCTAACATGTACCCCGAGTCTAAACACCCCTAACCTTACACTTATTAACCCCTAATCTGCCGCCCCCGCTATCGCTGACCCCTGCATTATACTATTAACCCCTAATCTGCCGCTCCGTACACCGCCGCAACCTACGTTATCCCTATGTACCCCTAATCTGCTGCCCCTAACACCGCAGACCCCTATATTATATTTATTACCCCCTAATCTGCCCGCTCACCGCTACTCTAATAAATGTATTAACCCCTAATGCTAAGTCTAACCCTAACCCTAACACCCCCCTAAGTTAAATATAATTTTTATCTAACGAAATAAAATAAATCTTATTAAAAAAATTAATCCTATTTAAAGCTAAATACTTACCTGTAAAATAAACCCTAATATAGCTACAATATAAATAATAATTATATTGTAGCTATTTTAGGATTAATATTTATTTTACAGGCAACTTTGTATTTATTTTAACCAGGTACAATAGCTATTAAATAGTTAATAACTAGTTAAAATAATTACAAAAGTACCTGTAAAATAAATCCTAACCTAAGTTACAATTAAACCTAACACTACACTATCAATAAATTAATGAAATAAACTACCTACAATTATCTACAATTAAACCTAACACTACACTATCAATAAATAAATTAAATACAAATACCTACAAATAAATACAAATAAATACACTAACTAAAGTACAAAAAATAAAAAAAGAACTAAGTTACAAAAAATAAAAAAATAATTTACAAACATTATAAAAATATTACAACAATTTTAAGCTAATTACACCTACTCTAAGCCCCCTAATAAAATAACAAAGCCCCCCAAAATAAAAAAATGCCCTACCCTATTCTAAAATAAAAATTGAAAAGCTCTTTTACCTTACCAGCCCTTAAAAGGGCCTTTTGCGGGGCATGCCCCAAAGAATTCTGCTCTTTTGCCTGTAAAAAAAAACATACAATACCCCCCCCAACATTACAACCCACCACCCACATACCCCTAATCTAACCCAAACCCCCCTTAAATAAACGTAACACTAAGCTCCTGAAGATCTTCCTACCTTGTCTTCACCACGCCGGGTATCACCGATCCATCCAGAAGAGGGTCCAAAGTCTTCCTCCTATCCGGGGCTGAAGAGGTCCATCATCCGGCTGAAGTCTTCCTCCTATCTGGGGCTGAACAGGTCCATCATCCGGCTGAAGTCTTCCTCCTATCCGGGGCTGAAGAGGTCCATCATCCAGCTGAAGTCTTTATCTAAGCGGGGGCTGAAGAGGTCCATCAACCGGCTGAAGTCTTTATCCAAGCGGGGGCTGAAGAGGTCCATCATCCGGCTGAAGACTTCTATCAAGCGGCATCTTCAATCTTCTTTCTTCCGGATCCATCTTCATCCCGCCGACGCGGAACATCCATCCTGGCCGACGACTTCCCAACGAATGACGGTTCCTTTAAGGGACGTCATCCAAGATGGCGTCCCTCGATTTCCGATTGGCTGATAGGATTCTATCAGCCAATCGGAATTAAGATAGGAAAATTCTGATTGGCTGATGGAATCAGCCAATCAGATTCAAGTTCAATCCGATTGGCTGATCCAATCAGCCAATCAGATTGAGCTTGCATTCTATTGGCTGATCGGAATTTTCCTACCTTAATTCTGATTGGCTGATAGAATCCTATCATCCAATCGGAATTCGAGGGACGCCATCTTGGATGACGTCCCTTAAAGGAACCGTCATTCATCAGAAAGTCGTCGGCCAGGATGGATGTTCCGCGTCGGCGGGATAAAGATGGATCCGGAAGAAAGAAGATTGAAGATGCCGCTTGATAGAAGACTTCAGCCGGATGATGGACCTCTTCAGCCCCCATTTGGATAAAGACTTCAGCCGGATGATGGACCTCTTCAGCCCCGGATAGGAGGAAGACTTCAGCCGGATGATGGACCTCTTCAGCCCCGGATAGGAGGAAGACTTCAGACCCTCTTCTGGACGGATCGGTGATACCCGGCGTGGTGAAGACAAGGTAGAAAGATCTTCAGGGGCTTAGTGTTAGGTTTATTTAAGGGGGGTTTGGGTTAGATTAGGGGTATGTGGGTGGTGGGTTGTAATGTTGGGTGGGGGGTATTGTATGTTTTTTTACAGGCAAAAGAGCAGAATTCTTTGGGGCATGCCCCGCAAAAGGCCCTTTTAAGGGCTGGTAAGGTAAAACATAATTTATGCTTACCTGATAAATTTATTTCTCTTGTAGTGTAGTCAGTCCACGGGTCATCCATTACTTATGGAATATATCTCTTCCTAACAGGAAGTTGCAAGAGGATCACCCAAGCAGAGCTGCTATATAGCCCCTCCCCTCACATGTCATATTCAGTCATTCGACCAAAACCAGACGAGAAAGGAGAAACCATAGGGTGCAGTGGTGACTGGAGTTTAATTAAAATTTAGATCTGCGTTAAAGACAGGGCGGGCCGTGGACTGACTACACTACAAGAGAAATAAATTTATCAGGTAAGCATAAATTATGTTTTCTCTTGTTAAGTGTAGTCAGTCCACGGGTCATCCATTACTTATGGAATACCAATACCAAAGCTAAAGTACACGGATGAAGGGAGGGACAAGGCAGGAACCTTTAACAGATGGAACCACTGCCTGAAGCACCTTTCTCCCAAAAATAGCCTCCGAAGAAGGAAAAGTGTCAAATTTGTAAAATTTTGAAAAAGTGTGAAGTGAAGACCAAGTTGCAGCCTTGCAAATCTGTTCAACAGAGGCCTCATTTTTAAAGGCCCAGGTGGAAGCCACAGCTCTAGTAGAATGAGCTGTAATCCTTTCAGGAGGCTGCTGTCCAGCAGTCTCATAGGCTAAACGTATTATGCTACGAAGCCAAAAAGAGAGAGAGGTAGCCGAAGCCTTTTGACCTCTTCTCTGTCCAGAGTAAACGACAAACAGGGAAGAAGTTTGACGAAAATCTTTAGTTGCCTGCAAATAGAACTTCAGGGCACGGACTACGTCTAGATTATGCAAAAGTCGTTCCTTCTTTGAAGAAGGGTTAGGACACAGTGATGGAACAACAATCTCTTGATTGATATTCCTGTTAGTAACTACCTTAGGTAAGAACCCAGGTTTAGTACGCAGAACTACCTTGTCTGAATGAAAAATCAGATAAGGAGAATCACAATGTAAGGCAGATAACTCAGAGACTCTTCGAGCCGAGGAAATAGCCATCAAAAACAGAACCTTCCAGGATAACAGCTTGATATCAATGGAATGAAGGGGTTCAAATGGAACGCCTTGAAGAACGTTAAGAACTAAGTTTAAGCTCCACGGCGGAGCAACAGTCTTAAACACAGGCTTAATCCTAGCTAAAGCCTGACAAAAAGCCTGAACGTCTGGAACTTCTGCCAGACGTTTGTGTAGAAGAATAGACAGAGCAGAAATCTGTCCCTTTAACGAACTAGCAGATAAGCCCTTTTCTAAACCCTCTTATAGAAAAGACAATATCCTAGGAATCCTAACCTTACTCCATGAGTAACTCTTGGATTCGCACCAATATAAATATTTACGCCATATCTTATGGTAAATTCTTCTGGTAACAGGCTTCCTAGCCTGTATTAAGGTATCAATAACCGACTCCGAGAAGCCACGCTTTGATAGAATCAAGCGTTCAATCTCCATGCAGTCAGCCTCAGAGAAATTAGATTTGGATGGTTGAAAGGACCCTGAATTAGAAGGTCCTGTCTCAGAGGCAGAGACCACGGTGGACAGGACGACATGTCCACTAGGTCTGCATACCAGGTCCTGCGTGGCCACGCAGGCGCTATCAGAATCACCTAAGCTCTCTCCTGTTTGATCTTGGCAATCAAACGAGGAAGCATCGGAAATGGTGGAAACACATAAGCCATGTTGAAGACCCAAGGGGCTGTCAGAGCATCTATCAGCACCGCTCCCGGGTCCCTGGACCTGGATCCGTAACAAGGAAGCTTGGCGTTCTGGCGAGACGCCATGAGATCCAGATCTGGTTTGCCCCAACGATGAATCAGTTGAGCGAAGACCTCCGGATGAAGTTCCCACTCCCCCGGATGAAAAGTCTGGCGACTTAGAAAATCCGCCTCCCAGTTCTCCACGCCTGGGATGTAAATCGCTGACAGGTGGCAAGAGTGAGACTCTGCCCAGGGAATTATCTTTGAGACTTCCAACATCGCTAGGGAACTCCTGGTTCCCCCTTGATGGTTGATGTAAGCCACAGTCGTGATGTTGTCCGTCTGAAATCTGATGAACCTCAGAGTTGCTAACTGAGGCCAAGCTAGGAGAGCATTGAATATTGCTCTTAATTCCAGAATATTTATTGGGAGGAGTTTCTCCTCCTGAGTCCATAGTCCCTGAGCCTTCAGGGAGTTCCAGACTGCGCCCCAACCTAGAAGGCTGGCGTCTGTTGTTACAATCGTCCAATCTGGCCTGCGAAAGGTCATCCCCTTGGACAGATGTGGCCGAGAAAGCCACCATAGAAGAGAATCTCTGGTCTCTTGATCCAGATTTAGCAGGGGGGACAAATCTGAGTAATCCCCATTCCACTGACTTAGCATGCACAATTGCAGCGGTCTGAGATGCAGGCGCGCAAATGGTACTATGTCCATTGCCGCTACCATTAAGCCGATTACTTCCATGCACTGAGCTACTGACGGGTGTGGAATGGAATGAAGGACACGGCAAGCATTTAGAAGTTTTGATAACCTGGCCTCCGTCAGGTAAATTTTCATCTCTACAGAATCTATAAGAGTCCCTAGAAAGGGAACCCTTGTAAGTGGTAATAGAGAACTCTTTTCCACGTTCACCTTCCACCCATGCGACCTCAGAAATGCCAGAACTATCTCTGTATGAGACTTGGCAGTTGGAAAACTTGACGCTTGTATCAGAATGTCGTCTAGGTACGGAGTCACAGCTATGCCTCGCGGTCTTAGTACCGCCAGAAGTGAGCCCAGAACTTTTGTAAAGATTCTTGGAGCCGTAGCTAATCCGAAGGGAAGAGCTACAAACTGGTAATGCCTGTCTAGGAAGGCAAATCTTAGGTACCGATAATGATCCTTGTGAATCGGTATGTGAAGGTAGGCATCCTTTAAGTCCACTGTGGTCATGTACTGACCCTCTTGGATCATGGGAAGGATGGTTCGAATAGTTTCCATTTTGAATGATGGAACTCTTAGGAATTTGTTTAGGATTTTTAAGTCCAAGATTGGTCTGAAGGTTCCCTCTTTCTTGGGAACCACAAATAGATTTGAGTAGAATCCTTGCCCGTGTTCCGTCCGCGGAACTGGGTGGATCACCCCCATTAGTAAGAGGTCTTGTACACAGCGTAGAAACGCCTCTTTCTTTATTTGGTTTGCTGATAACCTTGAAAGATGAAATCTCCCTTGTGGAGGAGAAGTTTTGAAGTCCAGGAGATATCCCTGAGATATGATCTCCAACGCCCAGGGATCCTGGACATCTCTTGCCCAAGCCTGGGCGAAGAGAGAAAGTCTGCCCCCACTAGATCCATTTCCGGATAGGGGGCCCTCTCTTCATGCTGTCTTAGGGGCAGCAGCAGGTTTCTTGGCCTGCTTGCCCTTGTTCCAGGACTGGTTAACTTTCCAGCCCTGTCTGTAACGAGCAACAGCTCCTTCCTGTTTTGGAGCGGAGGAAGTTGATGCTGCTCCTGCCTTGAAGTTACGAAAGGCACGAAAATTAGACTGTTTGGCCTTTGAATTGGCCCTGTCCTGAGGTAGAGCATGGCCCTTACCTCCCGTAATGTCAGCTATAATTTCTTTCAAGCCGGGCCCGAATAAGGTCTGCCCTTTGAAAGGAATATTAAGCAATTTAGATTTAGAAGTCACGTCAGCTGACCAGGATTTAAGCCATAGCGCTCTGCGCGCTTGGATGGCGAATCCGGAGTTCTTAGCCGTAAGTTTGGTTAAATCTACGACGGCATCAGAAACAAATGCGTTAGCTAGCTTAAGTGCTTTAAGCTTGTTCATAATTTCATCCAATGGAGCTGTGCGAATGGCCTCTTCCAGAGACTCAAACCAGAATGCCGCCGCAGCAGTGACAGGCGCAATGCATGCAAGGGGCTGTAAGATAAAACCTTGTTGAACAAACATTTTCTTAAGGTAACCCTCTAATTTCTTATCCATTGGATCTGAAAAGGCATAACTATCCTCCACCGGGATAGTGGTACGCTTAGCTAAAGTAGAAACTGCTCCCTCCACCTTAGGGACCGTCTGCCATAAGTCTCGTGTGGTGGCGTCTATAGGAAACATTTTCCTAAATATGGGAGGAGGGGAAAAAGGCACACAAGGTCTATCCCACTCCTTGCTAATAATCTCTGTAAGCCTTTTAGGTATAGGAAACACGTCAGTACACACCGGTACCGCATAGTATCTATCCAACCTACATAATTTTTCTGGAATTGCAACCGTGTTACAATCATTCAGAGCCGCTAATACCTCCCCTAGCAATATGCGGAGGTTCTCAAGCTTAAATTTAAAATTAGAAATCTCTGAATCCAGTCTCCCTGGATCAGATCCGTCACCCACAGAATGAAGCTCTCCGTCTTCATGTTCTGCAAACTGTGACGCAGTATCTGACATGGCTCTCACCTCATCCGCGAGCTCTGTCCTTAACCCAGAGCTATCGCGCTTGCCTCTTAATTCTGGCAATTTAGATAATACTTCTGTCATAACAGTAGCCATGTCTTGCAAAGTGATTTGTAAGGGCCTCCCTGATGTACTTGGCGCCACAAAATTACGCACCTCCTGAGCGGGAGGCGAAGGTACTGACACGTGAGGAGAGTTAGTCGGCATAACTTCCCCCTCGTTGTCTGGTGATAATTTCTTTACATGTAAAGATTGACTTTTATTTAAAGTAACATCAATGCAATTTGTACACAAATTTCTATTGGGCTCCACATTGGCCTTTAAACATAGTGAACAAAGAGATTCATCTGTGTCAGACATGTTTAAACAGACTAGCAATGAGACTAGCAAGCTTGGAAATACTTTTCTAAATAAATTTACAAGCAATATAAAAAACGCTACTGTGCCTTTAAGAAGCACAAAAAGCTGTCACAGTTGAAATAACAATGAACCAAAATAGTTATAGCAACCAATTTTTCACAGTAAATGTATTAAGTTAGCAAAGGATTGCACCCACCAGCAAATGGATGATTAACCCCTTAATACCCAAAAACGGATAACAATTTAATAATTAACGTTTTTAACACAGTCAAAACACACTGTCACAGGTCTGCTGTGACTGATTACCTCCCTCAAAATGAATTTTGAAGACCCCTGAGCTCTCTAGAGACAATCTGGATCATGGAGGATGAAGTAGACAGATTGTGACTGAATTTTTACTGCTCAAAAAAGCGCTAAAATAGGCCCCTCCCACTCATATTACAACAGTGGGGAAGCTCAGTTAACTGTTTCTATGCAGAAAACAAAGATGGCCATGTGGTAAAAATCATGCCCCAATAAGTTTTATCACCAAGTACCTCAAAAAAAACGATTAACATGCCATTAAACGTTTTGAACATACATTTTAAAAGTTATGAAGTGTTATTAATAAGCCTGCTACCAGTCGCTTTTACTGCAGTTAAGGCTCATACATTATTTCAGTATTAACAGTATTTTCAGAGTCAATTCCATTCCTTAGAAAAATACATTCAGTGTACACACACTCATCAGCCTAATACCAGTCGCTATCACTGCATTTAAGGCTGAACTTACGTTACATTGGTATCAGCAGTATTTTCTCAGTCAATTCCATTCCTCAGAAAAATAATTTACTGCACATACCTCGTTTGCAGGGGGGCCCTGCATGCTATTCCCCTTTTCTGAAGTTACCTCACTCCTCAGATGAGAACAGCCAGTGGATCTTAGTTACGTCTGCTAAGATCATAGAAAACGCAGGCAGATTCTTCTTCTAATGCTGCCTGAGAACAAACAGCACACTCCGGTGCCATTTAAAATAACAAACTTTTGATTGAAGAAATAAAAAAAAGTTAAAAAACACCACAGACCTCTTACAACGACCTATCTTTAGTTAGGCTGCAAGAGAATGACTGAATATGACATGTGAGGGGAGGGGCTATATAGCAGCTCTGCTTGGGTGATCCTCTTGCAACTTCCTGTTAGGAAGAGATATATTCCATAAGTAATGGATGACCCGTGGACTGACTACACTTAACAAGAGAAAAGAGCTTTTCAATTTTTATTTTAGAATAGGGTAGGGCATTTTTTTTATTTTGGGGGGCTTTGTTATTTTATTAGGGGGCTTAGAGTAGATGTAATTAGCTTAAAATTGTTGTAATATTTTTAAAATGTTTGTAAATTCTTTTTTTATTTTTTGTAACAGTTCTTTTTTTATTTTTTGTACTTTAGTTAGTGTATTTATTTGTATTTATTTGTAGGTATTTGTATTTCATTAATTTATTGATAGTGTAGTGTTAGGTTTAATTGTAACTTAGGTTAGGATTTATTTTACAGGTACTTTTGTAATTATTTTAACTAGGTAGCTATTAAATCGTTATTAACTATTTAATAGATATTGTACCTGGTTAAAATAAATACAAAGTTGCCTGTAAAATAAATATTAATCCTAAAATAGCTACAATATAATTATTATTTATATTGTAGCTATATTAGGGTTTATTTTACAGGTAAGTATTTAGCTTAAAATAGGATTAATTTATTTAATAAGATTTATTTTATTTCGTTAGATAAAAATTATATTTAACTTAGGGGGGGGGGGTTAGGGTTAGACTTAGCTTTAGGGGTTAATACATTTATTAGAGTAGCGGTGAGGTCCGGTCGGCAGATTAGGGGTTAATAATTGTAGGTAAGGTAGCGGCAACGTTGGGGGGGGCAGATTAGGGGTTAATAAATATTATGTAGGGGTCGGCGGTATTAGGGGCAGCAGATTAGGGGTACATAGGGATAATGTATGTTGCGGCAGTGTGCGGTCGGCAGATTAGGGGTTAAAATTTTTTATTAGAGTGGCGTCGATGTGGGGGGCCTCGGTTTAGGGGTACATAGGTAGTTTATGGGTGTTAGTGTACTTTAGAGCACAGTAGTTAAGAGCTTTATGAACCGGCGTTAGCCCAGAAAGCTCTTAACTCCTGGCTTTTCTCTGCGGCTGGAGTCTTGTCGTTAGATTTCTAACGCTCACTTCAGCCAAGACTCTAAATACCAGCGTTAGAAAGATCCCATTGAAAAGATAGGCTACGCAATTGGCGTAGGGGGATCTGCGGTATTGAAAAGTTGCGGCTGGAAAGTGAGCGTAAGACCCTTTCCTGACTGACTCTAAATACCAGCGGGCGGCCAAAACCAGCATTAGGAGCCCCTAACGCTGGTTTTGACGGCTTACGCAGAACTCTAAATCTAGGCGTTGGTTAACAACTTTTCACTATAAGCACTACTTGGGTCAAATCTCTTGTTGGCTCATACTGCTAAGGTGATACATTCATTACATTTTCTGGTCAAGTCTGCAGTTGAGATTCCATAAAATACACCATCAGACAGAAGTTAAAGAATCCTTGACACAAGGAGTCTTCATCCGGGCGGCAAGAAGTCTTTATCTGGGCGGCCTCGTCAGTCTTCATCCAGCCGGCGAAGTCTTCATCCAGACGGCATCTTCTATCTTCATCAATCCGTTGCAGGTCCATCCTGAAGACATTCGGCACGGCGCTCCTCTTCAATAAGGTCTCCACCATAAACTGGAACTTGACTGCAAGTGACGTCATCCAAGATGGTGTCCCTTTCATTCCTATTGGCTGAAAGGTTCCAATCAGCCAATAGGATTAGAGCAGCTCTCATGCTATTGGCTGTTCCAATCAGGCAATAGGATTTGAGCAGCTCTTATCCTATTGGCTGTTCCAATCAGTCAATAGGATTGAGCTCTCATCCTCTTGGCTGATTGGAACAGCCAATAGGATTAGAGCTGCTCAAATCCTATTGGCTGATTGGAACAGCCAATAGGATTTTAGCAGCTCTTATCCTATTGGCTGATTGGAACCTTTCAGCCAATAGGAATGCAAGGGATGCCATCTTGGATGACATCACTTACATTCAAGTTCCAGTTTACGGCGGCAACCATATTGAAGAGGAGCTCCGTGCCGTATGTGTTCAGGATGGACCCGCTACGCGCCGGATGGATGAAGATAGAAGATGCCGTCTGGATGAAGACTTTCCGGCTGGATGAAGATGGAAGAGGCCGTCCGGATTAAGACTTCTTGCCGGCTGGATGGATCCTTCAAGCGGGACTTCAAGAACTGTAAGTGGATCGTCGGGGGTTAGTGTTTATTATTTAAGGTTTTTTGGGTGGGTTTTATTTTTTAGAGTAGGGTCTGGGCAGTAAAAGAGCTAAATGCCATTTTAAGGGCAATGCCCATACAAATGTCCTTTTCAGGGCAATGAGGAGCTTAGGTTATTTTAGATAGGGTTTTTATTTGGGGGGTTGGTTGTGGGGGTGGTGGGTTTTACTGTTGGGGGTGTTTGTATTTTTTTTACAGTTAAAAGAGTTGATTTCTTTGGGGCAATGCCCCACAAAAAACATAATTTATGCTTACCTGATAAATTCCTTTCTTCTGTTGTGTGATCAGTCCACGGGTCATCATTACTTCTGGGATATTATCTGCTCCCCTACAGGAAGTGCAAGAGGATTCACCCAGCAGAGTTGCTATATAGCTCCTCCCCTCTACGTCACCTCCAGTCATTCGACCAAAGACCAACGAGAAAGGAGAAGCCAAGGGTGTAGTGGTGACTGGATTATAATTTAAAAAATATTTACCTGCCTTAAAAAACAGGGCGGGCCGTGGACTGATCACACAACAGAAGAAAGGAATTTATCAGGTAAGCATAAATTATGTTTTCTTCTGTTATGTGTGATCAGTCCACGGGTCATCATTACTTCTGGGATACCAATACCAAAGCAAAAGTACACGGATGACGGGAGGGATAGGCAGGCTCATTATACAGAAGGAACCACTGCCTGAAGAACCTTTCTCCCAAAAATAGCCTCCGAAGAAGCAAAAGTGTCAAATTTGTAAAATTTGGAAAAAGTATGAAGCGAAGACCAAGTTGCAGCCTTGCAAATCTGTTCAACAGAGGCCTCATTCTTAAAGGCCCAAGTGGAAGCCACAGCTCTAGTGGAATGAGCTGTAATTCTTTCAGGAGGCTGCTGTCCAGCAGTCTCATAGGCTAAACGTATTATGCTACGAAGCCAAAAAGAGAGAGAGGTAGCAGAAGCTTTTTGACCTCTCCTCTGTCCAGAATAAACGACAAACAGGGAAGAAGTTTGGCGAAAATCTTTAGTTGCCTGCAAGTAGAACTTGAGGGCACGAACTACATCCAGATTGTGTAGAAGACGTTCCTTCTTTGAAGAAGGATTTGGACACAATGATGGAACAACAATCTCCTGATTGATATTCCTGTTAGAGACAACCTTAGGTAAGAACCCAGGTTTAGTACGCAGAACTACCTTGTCTGAGTGAAAGATCAGATAAGGAGAATCACAATGTAGGGCTGATAACTCAGAGACTCTTCGAGCCGAGGAAATAGCCATTAAAAATAGAACTTTCCAAGATAACAATTTTATATCAATGGAATGAAGGGGTTCAAACGGAACACCCTGTAAAACGTTAAGAACTAAGTTTAAACTCCATGGCGGAGCAACAGTTTTAAACACAGGCTTGATCCTAGCTAAAGCCTGACAAAAGGCCTGGATGTCTGAATTTTCTGACAGACGCCTGTGTAACAAGATGGACAGAGCTGAGATCTGTCCCTTTAATGAGCTAGCCGATAAACCCTTTTCTAAACCTTCTTGTAGAAAAGACAATATCCTAGGAATCCTAACCTTACTCCAGGAGTAATCTTTGGATTCACACCAGTATAGGTATTTACGCCATATTTTATGGTAAATCTTTCTGGTAACAGGCTTCCTAGCCTGTATCAGGGTATCAATAACCGACTCAGAAAAACCACGTTTTGATAAAATCAAGCGTTCAATTTCCAAGCAGTCAGCTTCAGAGAAGTTAGACTTTGATGTTTGAATGGACCCTGAATCAGAAGGTCCTGTCTTAGAGGTAGAGACCAAGGCGGACAGGATGACATGTCCACTAGATCTGCATACCAAGTCCTGCGCGGCCATGCAGGCGCTATTAGAATCACTGATGCTCTCTCCTGTTTGATTTTGGCAATCAATCGAGGAAGCAGCGGGAAGGGTGGAAACACATAAGCCATCCTGAAGTTCCAAGGTGCTGTCAAAGCATCTATCAGAACCGCTCCCGGATCCCTGGATCTGGATCCGTAGCGAGGAAGTTTGGCGTTCTGGCGAGACGCCATGAGATCTATCTCTGGTTTGCCCCAACGTCGAAGTATTTGGGCAAAGACCTCCGGATGAAGTTCCCACTCCCCCGGATGAAGAGTCTGGCGACTCAAGAAATCCGCCTCCCAGTTCTCCACTCCCGGGATGTGGATTGCTGACAGGTGGCAAGAGTGAGACTCTGCCCAGCGAATTATCTTTGATACTTCTATCATTGCTAGGGAGCTTCTTGTCCCTCCCTGATGGTTGATGTAAGCTACAGTCGTGATGTTGTCCGACTGAAACCTGATGAACCCCCGAGTCTTTAACTGGGGCCAAGCTAGAAGAGCATTGAGAACTGCTCTCAATTCCAGAATGTTTATTGGCAGGAGACTTTCCTCCTGACTCCATTGTCCCTGAGCCTTCAGAGAATTCCAGACAGCGCCCCAACCTAGAAGGCTGGCGTCTGTTGTTACAATTGTCCAGTCCGGCCTGCTGAACGGCATCCCCCTGGACAGATGTGGCCGAGAAAGCCACCATAGAAGAGAGTTTCTGGTCTCTTGATCCAGATTCAGAGTGGGGGACAAATCTGAGTAATCCCCATTCCACTGACTCAGCATGCACAATTGCAGCGGTCTGAGATGTAGGCGTGCAAAGGGTACTATGTCCATTGCTGCTACCATTAAGCCGATCACCTCCATGCATTGAGCTACTGACGGGAGTTGAATGGAAAGAAGGACACGGCATGTATTTAGAAGCTTTGTTAATCTGTCTACTGTCAGATAAATCTTCATTTCTACAGAATCTATAAGAGTCCCCAAGAATGGAACTCTTGTGAGAGGCAAGAGAGAACTCTTCTTTTCGTTCACTTTCCATCCATGTGACCTTAGAAATGCCAGAACTAACTCTGTATGAGACTTGGCAGTTTGAAAGCTTGAAGCTTGTATCAGAATGTCGTCTAGGTACGGAGCTACCGAAATTCCTCGCGGTCTCAGAACCGCTAGAAGGGCACCCAGAACCTTTGTGAAGATTCTTGGAGCCGTAGCCAATCCGAATGGAAGGGCTACAAACTGGTAATGCCTGTCTAAGAAGGCAAACCTTAGATACCGGTAATGATCTTTGTGAATCGGTATGTGAAGGTAAGCATCCTTTAAATCCACTGTGGTCATGTACTGACCCTTTTGGATCATGGGTAAGATTGTCCGAATAGTTTCCATTTTGAACGATGGAACTCTTAGGAATTTGTTTAGGATCTTTAAATCCAAGATTGGCCTGAAAGTTCCCTCTTTTTTGGGAACCACAAACAGGTTTGAGTAAAACCCTTGTCCTTGTTCCGACCGCGGAACCGGATGGATCACTCCCATTAATAATAGATCTTGTACACAGCGTAGAAACGCGTCTTTCTTTATTTGGTTTGTTGACAACCTTGACAGATGAAATCTCCCTCTTGGGGGAGATAATTTGAAGTCTAGAAGGTATCCCTGAGATATGATCTCTAGCGCCCAGGGATCCTGGACATCTCTTGCCCAAGCCTGGGCGAAGAGAGAGAGTCTGCCCCCCACTAGATCCGGTCCCGGATCGGGGGCCCTCGGTTCATGCTGTCTTAGGGGCAGCAGCAGGTTTTCTGGCCTGCTTGCCCTTATTCCAGGACTGGTTAGGTTTCCAGCCTTGTCTGTAACGAGCAACAGCTCCTTCCTGTTTTGGTGCAGTGGAAGTTGATGCTGCACCTGCTTTGAAATTCCGAAAGGGACGAAAATTAGACTGTCTAGCCTTAGCTTTGGCTTTGTCTTGAGGTAGAGCGTGGCCCTTACCCCCTGTAATGTCAGCGATAATTTCTTTCAAACCGGGCCCAAATAAAGTTTGCCCCTTGAAAGGTATATTAAGTAATTTGGACTTAGAAGTTACATCAGCCGACCAGGATTTTAGCCACAGCGCCCTACGTGCCTGAATGGCGAATCCTGAATTCTTAGCCGTAAGTTTGGTTAAATGTACTACGGCCTCCGAAATGAATGAATTAGCTAGTTTAAGGACTCTAAGCCTGTCCGTAATGTCGTCCAGCGTAGCTGAACTAAGGTTCTCTTCCAGAGACTCAATCCAAAATGCTGCCGCAGCCGTGATCGGCGCGATGCATGCAAGGGGTTGTAATATAAAACCTTGTTGAACAAACATTTTCTTAAGGTAACCCTCTAATTTTTTATCCATAGGATCTGAAAAAGCACAGCTATCCTCCACCGGGATAGTGGTACGCTTAGCTAAAGTAGAAACTGCTCCCTCCACCTTAGGGACCGTCTGCCATAAGTCCCGTGTGGTGGCGTCTATTGGAAACATCTTTCTAAATATTGGAGGGGGTGAGAACGGCACACCGGGTCTATCCCACTCCTTAGTAACAATTTCAGTTAATCTCTTAGGTATAGGAAAAACGTCAGTACTCGCCGGTACCGCAAAGTATTTATCCAACCTACACATTTTCTCTGGTATTGCAACAGTGTTACAATCGTTAAGAGCTGCTAAAACCTCCCCTAGTAATACACGGAGGTTTTCCATTTTAAATTTAAAATTTGAAATATCTGAATCCAATCTGCTTGGATCAGAACCGTCACCTACAGAATGAAGCTCTCCGTCCTCATGCTCTGCAAGCTGTGACGCAGTATCAGGCATGGCCCTAGAATTATCAGCGCACTCTGTTCTCACCCCAGAGTGATCACGCTTGCCTCTTAGTTCTGGTAATTTAGCCAAAACTTCAGTCATAACAGTAGCCATATCTTGTAATGTTATCTGTAATGGCTGCCCAGATGTACTAGGCGCCATAATATCACGCACCTCCCGGGCGGGAGATGCAGGTACTGACACGTGAGGCGAGTTAGTCGGCATAACTCTCCCCTCGCTGTTTGGTGAAATTTGTTCAATTTGTACAGATTGACTTTTATTTAAAGTAGCATCAATACAGTTAGTACATAAATTTCTATTGGGCTCCACCTTGGCATTGGAACAAATGACACAGGTATCTTTCTCTGAATCAGACATGTTTAACACACTAGCAATAAACATGCAACTCGGTTACAATTTTATTTAATAAAAACGTACTGTGCCTCAAGAAGCACTAAACGATTAAATGACAGTTGAAATAATGAACTGAAAAACAGTTATAGCATCACTCTTAACAAACAACACAACTTTTTAGCAAAGGTTTGTTCCCATTAGTAAAATAACACTAATTAAATTTTAAACATAAAAATTACAGAGCAACGTTTTAAATCACAGTCACTATATAAGTCTCACAGCTCTGCTGAGAGAATCTACCTCCCTTCAAAGAAGTTTGAAGACCCCTGAGTTCTGTTAGAGATGAACCGGATCATGCAGAAAAACTGACTGGAAATTTTTGATGCGTAGCAAAGAGCGCCAAAAACGGCCCCTCCCTCTCACACACAGCAGTGAGAGAGAAACGAAACTGTCATAATTAACACAAGCAAACTGCCAAGTGGAAAAATAATGCCCAAATATTTATTCACTCAGTACCTCACTAATGCAAACGATTCTACATTCCAGCAAAAACGTTTAACATGAAAAATACCTAATAAAAGGTTTAATGTACTTTTACAGAGTAATTCCGGTGAGATACCATCCCCAGAATACTAAAGTGTAGAGCATACATACATGTTCATTATAACGGTATGGCAGGATTTTTTCATCAATTCCATTCAGAAAATAAAAACTGCTACATACCTCAATGCAGATTCAACTGCCCGCTGTCCCCTGATCTGAAGTTTTTACCTCCCTCAGATGGCCGAGAAACAGCAATATGATCTTAACTACTCCGGTTAAAATCATAAGATTCTTCTTCAAACTCTGCCAGAGAGGTAATAACACGCTCCGGTGCTATTGTAAAATAACAAACTTTTGATTGAAGTTCTAAAAACTAAGTATAATCACCATAGTCCTCTCACACCTCCTATCTAGTCTTTGGGTGCAAGAGAATGACTGGGGGTGACGTAGAGGGGAGGAGCTATATAGCAACTCTGCTGGGTGAATCCTCTTGCACTTCCTGTAGGGGAGCAGATAATATCCCAGAAGTAATGATGACCCGTGGACTGATCACACATAACAGAAGAAAGCCCCTTTAAGGGCCATTGGTAGTTTAGTTTAGGTTAGGGGTTTGTTTTATTTATGGGGGGGGGGGGGTTATTTTCATAGGGCTATTAGATTAGGTGTAATTCTTTTTTATTTTTGATAATGTATTTTTTTTCCCCAAATTTAGTGTTTTTTATTTTTTGTAATTTAGTCATTTTTAATAAGGTTAAATAGATTTAAATAATTTGAGTAGGGTTAGGTTTTTTTTAATATGTAATTTAGTTAATTTAATTGGTAGTTTAAGTGTAGTATAATAGTTAGGGTAGGTTCATTAATAGTTTAAAAATAGTTTATTGTAATTCTACAGGTAAGTTTAAATTTATTTTAAGATAGGGATGTGGTAATTTTAATTTAAAGTTAGCGGCTTGTTAGGTTTAGGGGTAATAGCTTAATTTAGTTTATGGCGATGTGGGGGGCTGGTGGTTTTAGGTTTAGGGGTTAATACGTTTATTTAGTGGCGATGGGTCCGGAAGCGGCAGGATAGGGGTTAATACTTTTATTTAGGTGGCAGCGGGTCCGGGAGTGGCGGGATAGGGGTTAATACATTTATTTAGGTGGCGGCGGGGGACCGGGAGCAGCGGGATAGGGGTTAATAACTTTATTTAGGTGACAGCGGGGCCGGGAGTGGCGGGATAGGGGTTAAACATTTTAGTATAGTGGCGGCGTTTAGTGACAGGGTACAAATAAAGTTGGTAAAAAGCCGAATAGACGCGAGAGTTAACAACAGTCCGATGCTCATCGCCCCGTACTTGGTGCGCAGCTTTTTGCCGGCTTTTTTTATAAATATGGGGATCGTATTTAGGTCCGCGGCTGCAATGTTAGGCAAGCGTATTGGTGCCGTTGAATTCAACAAAGTTGACGGCTTGATAGATATTCCCCTTATATGCACTGGAGTTTTCGCTAATAAAACATTAAGTGATTAAGTTGTTTATTCCCCTTCCTCAGATCAATAACATTGTGTGTAAACAACAGACTTTTAAAGCCCTCATTGTCCTTCCCCCAGCGGGATATGCACCAAAATATGGTTAATGTGACAACCCCAGTGTTTACATACAAATACACAACATAGAAAATACATTAATCCTAATGTATCAACATAAACAAATTAATTGTACATAATCGGTAGTAGTCAAACTACAAACCTATTGAGGATAGTGTCATATCATATCTTCACTGCATGATACCCAAAAACATACCATATCAGCTGAATATAGGACAATATTTGCATCAGTATTATCTGAATACAAGGATAACCGCTGCTATAAACAAAGTTAAAAAGTTAATCACCATATCACTCTGCTAGCTACGAGCTGCATCACAGGGGGGTTACCATCTAACCTCTGACTAGGCGTGTCCATGTGCCCTATACGGCAGAGGATTGGTAATATTGGCTCGAAAGTGTGAATTATAATGCCCATCAATAGCATAGACTATGGGCTAGATTTCAAATAAACCCTTTATTGCTTGCATGCAAATGTTTGTGCTCCAGGTGTAATCTGGCCCAAAGTGTTTAACTATATATTTATTGTAAATATTTCACATTCCAATGTTCTTCACATAGGGGAATATGTTCTATGTATTTATATATACAAACAACCGCTTAACTCATAATCTAGCACGATGATAGAGCATGCGATTTTAAACAACTTTCTAATTTACTTCTATGATCAAATTTTCTTTGTTATTTTGGTATCTTTTGTTGAAAAGCAAGGACGTATGCTTAAGAGCAGGCCCATTTCTGAACCATTATATGGCAACAGTTTTGCAAGTGCTATTTCCTACAATGTATTACTCCAGATGCCTACCTAGGTATTTCTTCAAGACAGAATAATTAGAATGAAACAAATTTATTAATAGAAGTAAATTGGAAAAAAAAAAATTTAAATGGTTTGCTCTGTCTGAATCACAAAAGAAAATGTTTGGGTTTTATATCCCTTTAACCCTAACTCACACTCAGAAAGGTGAGAGGAAGATAATAAAATAGTATACTCATTTAAACCCTACTCACAGCTAGTTCATTTAAGTGAAAAAGCACTGAAACCACTGTATTTAACATTACTAAAAGATTGATATATGGCCCCCAAAGCGCCACATATATGCAGTCAACTACTTGTACCCCATCAAACAAGGTAACAAACGCTAAAAAACCAGCTTGGTCTATAAAAGATAAACATGTTATCTATGTTGGGGTGTGGAATCCTGGCGTACCATTGGTTAATTATAGGACCCCCAATCGTGGTATCATGTTTAAAATGGATATCTATACAGAATATCATTCAAATCCTGATATTTTATATCCTTAGAATACTCAAACATACCATATGGTGCTAGCCCTAAAACTGTAAAAGAGTATATCACACATCTGGAAGGCAGTTTCATCAGAGCAAACTGCTTAACCCTCCATGGACTACAATGGCAGCGGGATTAACCTTATATCATCAAACAAACATAATCAGAGACATAATTCCCACATAGGGCAAGGTAATCAATCATTGAATAAATTACCACCCCAAGTGGCTGAATCAAAATAATTACCAAAGTAACTACCTGTACCAATCCAGACAGCTGTTATAAAAGACAATCATGGCCACTGTTTCTACCTTCCACTATAATCAACAATTTTATGTTGAAAAAGACTGCATTCACTGGAGTTTGAGTTAATAGAAAAATAAGTGGTTTATTCAGGTAACGTTTCAGGGAATGCAACCCTTCCTAGACCACCCAGAGTGTGTTGCAACCCACAAACCTTGTAAAGCCCTCAATGCCCCTCCCCCAGTGGGAAAATGTGGCAGAAATGTTGTTACTATAACAACCCCAGTGTTTACCAAAAAAAATCCCTACCATAGAAAATACAGACATCCCAACCTGCAAAAACTAATTTCAGGGAGGTGGCTTCACCCGCTACTGCGCCGCCACCCCTCCCAGTTATATATTGGACACTTTGAAACCCTAAATAAGATAGAGACTTATCAAGCTTCCCACTAAAGGCACATTAAAAAAGTAGCTTTATTGCATAACCACATACAACAAACCTATTTTCCAGTGATCGTACGCTTGTTGAATGTTAAAATATTTTAGAATACGAAGTTTAATTACATGCAGTAAATAAGGTAGTATTTGTGTTCTATTTTATTAAAATCAGTGGAGGCTTTTTGGTTACTGATGCATGCTTTGAGGGTTCTATAAAGTCCCAGCAACTAAAGGCATTGCTTAAAGAAACACTTTTCCGGATATGGGCCACATTGGATCATGGTACTTGGAGTTTCAGGGAGATTGCATTACATTTGCTGGCATCAGGGAGTCGCTATTACAATCAGGGAGACTCCGTGAGCTTCAGGGAGAGTTGGGATGTCTGAAAATATCACATCACCCTTTCCAAACAGAATGGCACACTATGGTTCTTCTGATTCATGAAGCTAAACATTAACCATAAAGAAATAAAAAAAAAAGAAAATTGCAAAATAAGAACTGCTAAAGTGATAAACATTATGATAATAAGTAGATATTGTTAAAAAAAAAAGTGATTAATTGATTTGTAAACATGACTTATATGTAGAAAATAGACATGAAACCTACGTGAATAGAAATAAGCTAAAGAGGAGTGGGTTAGCAGAAGTGCCACATTTAAGACATTTTTTGGGCAGTCACCAGACTTCTAAAAAGTGACATCTGTCCTAAATTTGCAAAAGTTTTTTTTTAAGTTCATTAAGAGCTTTAGCAAACTGTAAGCTAAAGAAAGAAGAAGATGGCCTTTAACAAAAAAAGGATAAGAGTAGAATTACGTCATCAAAGAAACATTTCCTCCACCTGTATCCCCTGTGGATATCAGAACTGTACCCTAAAATAATCTAAAAAAAATGCACCCCTCATCTATTTAAAGTGTCAGTAAACCTTAAAAATAATTTTATATAATTCTGCACATAGGTGCAGAATTATATACATTATATTAGCGCAAACCTTATAAAACATAATATACCCTTTGAATTTTTTTAAAAAAACGGCTGTTTTACAGACCCGCTCTCTGTGCTCTTCTGAGCGGGTCTGTTTTTTTCACACAGCGCATCGGGCCAGCTGTATAGTCAAAGCCTGGCCCGACCGCGCCTGTTACAGAAGCATTAGTTTTTTGTTGTGAAGAGCTTATTTCCCAGCAGCAATGCCTGAACCAGCAAGCCAGCGCCTAAGAAGGGCTCCAAGAAAACCGTAACAAGTTTCATTTCATAAAGAGTTAACTCTTTTTTTCAGCTTTTAGAAACTATTGTCTAAATCACCTCTGGAGCCAGACTGCTAAATTGATAAGATGAAACTTGTAAACTTGTTATCTTAAGTACTGTAATCCTATTGTGGCCTGTCAAAGGACAGTGCTCTCTATCTAAATGTTTGATGGGGGATTTGTGCTTCCCCCCCTCTCCCCCTGGGAGGCCCTGTGTGCATGTAACCTTAATAAAAAGCAGGCTGGGCATCCCAGTCCTGAGTTCTTGTTTTGACCCTCAATCGCAGCGTTGACTCTTTTTTGTGGGCAGAAGGGTATCCTAGCTGTACTGCAGCTAAGGGAGATTATTCTATATTTGCGAGACTCATATAGAATACTATGGAAAGGCAGCTTCTCCCCTCTTTAGCAATAGGGATCCAGGCTACTAAAGCGGTCCATCTCTCAGCCCGAGACTAAGGGTAACCGTAACATTTGGCGGCAGCGGTGGGATTTTTCCTGATTTCCTAGGAGAGGTACAGAACGGATGGAGAGCGCTTACGAAAAATTGAAGCGTACAACCCTAAAGGATTTACTTGAAAGCAGAGGGGGGTACGCCAGCAACCGGCCGAGGAGAGAGCTGATCGCAGAATTGACCGAACTGGATCAGAGCTTCACAATGGCGGAAACACCGACCACGATTAGTGACGAAAAAAACAGGATTGTTCGGAGAGGCTCTCACTGTACGGGCCGAACCCCTCCATGGAATTGGTACAGCAGTTGATGGCGGAAGCGACAAGGATATACGAGAGACTCGAGCCCACGAACTCAACCTAGCGAACGCACACCGCAATGCTGAAGCCCCGCAGGTAATCATCCCTGTCGAAAATGCTGGGAGGCCCAAGATACCGTATGCGGCATTTCGACCCTTCCTAGAGAGCGAGACAGGGATTGATGAATATTTGGCGGACTTCGAAAGGCAATGTGCCCCTGCACCAGATTCCCAACAGAGAGTGGCCCACGATATTGTCTGGGAAACTATATCCGGGCGAGCCCTTGAAGCCTTTTCGTAACTCTGGGTGCTGAGGAAGTGACACAGTATGAGCTAGGTTAAGGAGACACTGTTGCGACGGTACGCTGTAACTCCGGACACGTATCGCCGACAGTTTCGGGGCACGGAAAAGAAGCCTACGATACCCATATGGGAATGGGCGCACCGAATGCGGAGAGCGCAAATCACTGGCTGAGCGAAGTAAAGCGGTGACTGGGGAGTGAAATTTTACAATTGTTTCTCTTAGAACATTTTTATAATGGCATGGAACAGCAAGGGAAGGAATGGCTGCGAGACAGGCGGCCTTCTACCTTAGAAAGAAGCAGCCAAATTGGCCGATGAACATTATGACTCCCGTCTTCACGAACCCATGAACTACCGAGCTCCAGCACGGGTCGAACCCAGAGAGGTTTACGTGCACCCCCTCGTGCTGAATTCTGAGCCCCGGTGCCCACAGGGCCCATCCGACACTCAGGACCACCCAATAACAGCTCTGAGCGTCCCAGACCGACTTGCCACCGATGCAAGCAACCAGGGCATTTCATGGGCTAGCTGCCCCCTTAATACGCACCAGACACTCAGGAATTACAATTACCCCTCTGGGGTCCCTATCGTCCGGCCCGGGCCCTCTGTGTTAACCAAGAGGCCCCTATGGAGGGATATGTGGGGCCGCTTCACGAGGCAGACCCTGTATATGCTGCCTCAGATAACCGCCAGCACCATCGCAGAGGGTATGGCTCGAGGGGGCGATCTACCGAGGGATTGCGAGACACAGGGGCTACTATCACGCTGGGTACAGAGTCATTTGGTGCCAGAGGCACAAGCGATCCGGACAGACTGTGGCCGTTAGAGTGGCGGGGGGGGATGTGTACAAAATTCCAACAGGCTAAAGTGCATCTTGATTGGGGAGCGGGGAAAGGGGGCTGTGAACGTGGGCCTAATGGATAATTTACCTGCCTGAAGTACTACTGGGCAACGATTTGGGCCCCATGACTTCTGCCTATGCTCCAGTATGCAACAACGAGGCGGACCCAGTGACTACATGGGCCCAAGCCCGGACGGAGCGAGAGCTTTCACCAGTGCGGGAGACACAGATGCTTCCATGTTCGGGGCTGGGAGCCGTCCTCAGCCAAGTAGGCGAAGTTGGAGGGAGCATCCAGTTGCCTTCATCAGCCGGAAGCTCCTGCCCAGCGACGTCAGCTATGCAGCGTCGAAAAGGAGTGTTTGGCTTTGGTGTGGGCATTAAAGAAATTGACTCCCTATTTATATGGTCAGGAGTTCACTCTGGTCACCGACCATAAACCCGTTGGTGTGGCTGAACCGGGTCTCTGGAGATAACGGCAGGCTATTACGTTGGAGCTTATCGTTGCAAACCTTCAATTTCACCATTACTTACAGACCTGGGAGAAACAGAATGGCAACGCCGACGGGTTGTCCAGACAAACCGACCTCAGCCCCCGCATAACCAGCGGTCTGGACAGCCTTAGTCTGCCCCGAAAAGGGGTCAGACCGTGTCTGCCAGAGTGTTCCACAGAAAGGGAGCAATGGTTACAGAAGCATTAGTTATTTTGTTGTGAAGAGCTTATTCCCAGCAGCAATGCCTGAACCCAGCAAGCCAGCGCCTAAGAAGGGCTCCAAGAAAACCGTAACAAGTCATTTCATAAAGAGTTAAGCTCTTTTTTTTCCAGCTTTAGAAACTATTGTCAAATCACCTCTGGAGCCAGACTGCTAATTGATAAGATGAACTTGTAAACTTGTTATCCTTAAGTACTGTAATCCTATTGTGGCCTGTCAAAGGACAGTGCTCTCTATCTAAATGTTTGATGGGGATTTGTGCTTCCCCCCCTCTCCCCTGGGAGTGCGCCTGTGTGCATGTAACCTTAATAAAAAGCAGGCTGGGCATCCCAGTCCTGAGTTCTTGTTTTGACCCTCAATCGCAGCGTTGACTCGTTTTTGTGGGCAAGAGGGTATCCTAGCTGTACTGCAGCTAAGGGAGATTATTCTATATTTGCGAGACTCATATAGAATACTATGGAAAGCAGCTTCTCCCCTCTTTAGCAATAGGGGATCCAGGCTAACTAAGGCGTCCATCTCTCAGCGAGACTAAGGGTAACCGTAACAGCGCCATTATACACAGTGCAGCTCGCTCCTGCTGTCAGACAGAGCAGGAGCGAGCTGCACTTAGTGTTATGGCGCGGTCGGGCCGGGCTGTGACTATACAGCTGGCCCGATGCGCTGTGTGAAAAAAACAGACCCGCTCAGAAGAGCACAGAGAGCGGGTCTGTAAAACAGCCGTTTTTTAAAAAAATTCAAAGGGTATATTATGTTTTATAAGGTTTGCGCTAATATAATGTTATATAATTCTGCACTATGTGCAGAATTATATAACATTATTTTTGAGGTTTACTGTCCCTGTAAGGGTCATCTTACAGTTTACAGCTTACACGCTTAATCTTAATTTACCGTTAGTGAAAACTCTGCTAGCGATATGGTTTTTGTGATTCTCAGGATCCACTCGTATTACAAGTTGGAAAAAACAAGTTTTTTTGCTAGCGGTAGCCTGAGAATCGCAAACATTGCTAGCAGAGATTTGTCGTGCGCGTGCATGTGTTCTCCCATAGAAATCAATGGAGAAAAAAAGTGAAAAAAACTCTTATATCCTACTATAAGCACCTAGCCTAATAACCCTAATCCGCCATCCCCACACAACACAAACACTAAATAAAAGTATTAACCCTAAACCGCCATCCCCCCACATTTCAAAGTACATAAACTATTAAACTCTAAACCGCCATTCCCCCATGCAAACTATCTAAATAAACTGTTTACCCCTAAACCGCCATCCCCCCATCGCAAACTATCTAAATAAACCTTAACCCCCAAACCGCCATCCCCCCACAATGCAAACTGTCTAGATAAATATTATCCCCCACAACGCACAGTAATAAACCAATAACTAAAAACCCCCTAAGCTAACACCCCCCTAACTTAAAGTGAAGGTAAACTTACATGAAATCAGTGCCCTGTTTTTTAAAAATACTATTAAAAACAGGGCACTTTCATTAATGAAAGTTTACTATTGCAGCGTATTTGAAAAATACCTTTATCTTTTGCAAAGCCGTATCGGCAACCCCCCCGCCCACGGTGCAATGTAAACTTTCTTGAATGAAAGTGCCACCGTGTTTTTAATAGTATTTTTAAAAACAGGGCACTGATTCATGAAAGTTTACCTTCACTTTAAAGTGAATGTCAACTTTCATGAATAAAAAAAGTATTACAAACAGGTGCACTTTTATTCATGAAAGTTTACATTGCAGCAGATTTTACCAATACTTTTCTTCTCTTCAGAAACACAGGATCGCTGATCGCCCCGCCTGCTTCTTCCTGCTGTACTAACACAGCAATGACGAAACCGGCTTCCTCCAATCACGGCGTGGCCTCACAGATGAACGCTTCTGGGGGGAAGCGTTATTGGAGAGAGACAGTTTTTGTCATTGCACACAAAGTACAGAGGAGCTGCAGGCGTGGGATCGCGATCCAGAGGTTTCAGTAAAAGAAGGTATTTGTAAAATCTGGTAAATGAAAGTGCCCCTGTTTTTAATGTTTTTTTAATAACCGGGCACTTTGTTCATGAAAGTTGACATTCACTTTAACTCCAATTAAAATACCAATAAAGAAATTAAAACTATCCAAACTAACTTATATTAAATAAAAATTACCTGTAAAAATAAAATTTTAAACCTAAGCTTACCTAAAAAAAAACATTTACCAAAAAAAATTACATTACAAAAAATAAAAAACTAACATTTACACAAAAAAAATACCATTATAAAAAATAACAAAACCTACCCTTAACAAAAAATAACAAACGAAATTACCAAAAATAATAAGAAAGAATCCCTATTCTAATACCCCCCAAAAAACACACACCCCAAAATAAAAAAAACCCTATTCTACAAATAAAGCTACAACAGCCATTAAAAAGGTCTTTTTGTAGGACATTGCCCTAAAGCTAACAGTTCTTTTGCATAAAATAAAAACAGTTAACATTACAACTCCCCAACGTCCCAAAATAAAAAAATCATCCAATAGGATGAAAGCTTTTTCCTTTTATCCTATCGGTTGATTTGAATTTGAAGAATCAAATCAGCCAATAAGAATGCAAGGTACCCCTGTATAAAAGGGCACCTTGCATTCAATCTTCAGTATGCGGCTGGAGACCGGCATGAAGAGGGAGCTCTTGTGTCGCTGGGCTGAAGATGAGGACTGACGTCACCGCCGTCATCGATGATGACCTCACCGCCGCCACTGGGATGAAGAGTAGAAGAGGGACCCACGGGCCAGGACAGAAGATGGACCCACGATGGATGAAAGATGGAGCGCCACCCATTTATCTTTGGTGATTACCACTTTTGGGGTTAGAGTTTTTTTTCTTTTTTTTTTAAAGATTAGGTTTTTTTTGTTTTTTTAAAGATTAGGTTTTTTTTTTGTTTTTTTATGGGCAGATACAGAGCTGAATGCCATTTTAAGGCAATGGGTTGTTTAGGTTTTTTTTAGTTAGGCTTTTTTTATTTTGGAGGTAATTGTTTTATTTTATTTTATGCAAAAACATATTTATGCTTACCTGATAAATTCCTTTCTTCTGTTTGTGTGATCAGTCCACGGGGTCATCATTACTTCTGGGATATTATCTCCTCCCCTACAGGAAGTGCAAGAGGATTCACCCAGCAGAGCTGCATATAGCTCCTCCCCTCTACGTCACTCCCAGTCATTCGACCAAGAATCAACGAGAAAGGAGAAACCAAGGGTGAAGTGGTGACTGGAGTATAATTTAAAAGATATTTACCTGCCTTAAAAACAGGGCGGGGCCGTGGACTGATCACACAACAGAAGAAAGGAATTTATCAGGTAAGCATAAATTATGTTTTCTTCTGTTATGTGTGATCAGTCCACGGGTCATCATTACTTCTGGGATACCAATACCAAAGCAAAAGTACACGGATGACGGGAGGGATAGGCAGGCTCATTATACAGAAGGAACCACTGCCTGAAGAACCTTTCTCCCAAAAATAGCCTCCGAAGAAGCAAAAGTGTCAAATTTGTAAAATTTGGAAAAAGTATGAAGCGAAGACCAAGTTGCAGCCTTGCAAATCTGTTCAACAGAGGCCTCATTCTTAAAGGCCCAAGTGGAAGCCACAGCTCTAGTAGAATGAGCTGTAATTCTTTCAGGAGGCTGCTGTCCAGCAGTCTCATAGGCTAAACGAATTATGCTACGAAGCCAGAAGGAGAGAGAGGGTAGCCGAAGCCTTATGACCTCCTCCTCTGACCAGAGTACACGACAAACAGGGAAGACGTTTGTCGAAAATCCTTTAGTTGCCTGCTAGTAGAACTTGAGGGCACGAACTACATCCAGATTGTGTAGAAGACGTTCCTTCGTGGAAGAAGGATTTGGACACAAGGATGGAACAACAATCTCTTGATTGATATTCCTGTTAGTGACTACCTTAGGGTAAGAACCCAGGTTTAGTACGCAGAACTACCTTGTCTGAGTTGAAAAATCAGATAAGGAGAATCACAATGTAAGGCTGATACTCAGAGACTCTTCGAGCCGAGGAAATAGCCATTAAAAACAGAACTTTCCAAGATAACAATTTTATATCAATGGAATGAAGGGGTTCAAACGGACACCCTGTAAAACGTAAGAAACTAAGTTTAAACTCCATGGCGGAGCAACAGTTTTAAACACAGGCTTGATCCCTAGCTAAAGCCTGACAAAAAGGCTCTTGGACGTCTGGATTTTTCTGACAGACGCCTGTGTAACAAGATGGACAGAGCTGAGATCTGTCCCTTTAATGAGCTAGCCGATAAACCCTTTTCTAAACCTTCTTGTAGAAAGGACAATATCCTAGGAATCCTAACCTTACTCCAGGAGTAACCTTTGGATTCGCACCAGTATAGGTATTTACGCCATATCTTATGGTAAATCCTTCTGGTAACAGGCTTCCCTAGCCTGTATCAGGGTATCAATAACCGACTCAGAAAAAACCACGTTTTGATAAAATCAAGCGTTCAATTTCCAAGCAGTCAGCTTCAGAGAAGTTAGATTTTGATGTTTGAATGGACCCTGTATCAGAAGGTCCTGTCTTAGAGGTAGAGACCAAGGCGGACAGGATGACATGTCCACTAGATCTGCATACCAAGTTCCCTGCGTGGCCATGCAGGCTCTATTAGAATCACTGATGCTCTCTCCTGTTTGATTTGGCAATCAATCGAGGAAGCAGCGGAAGGTGGAAACACATAAGCCATCCCGAAAGTTCCAAGGTGCTGTCAAGGCATCTATCAGAAACCGCTCCCCCGGATCCCTGGAGTCTGGACCCGTAGCGAGGAAGGTTTGGCGTTCTGGCGAGACGCCATGAGATCTATCTCTGGTTTGCCCCAACGTCGAAGTATTTGGGCAAAGATCTCGCGATGAAGTTCCCACTCCCCCGGATGAAAAGGTCTGGCGACTCAAGAAATCCGCCTCCCAGATCTATCCACTCCCGGGATGTGGATTGCTGACAGGTGGCAAGAGTGAGACTCTGCCCAGCGAATTATCTATTGATACATCCATCATTGCTATGGGAGCTTTCTTGTCCCTCCTTGATGGTTGATGTAAGCTACAGTCGTGATGTTGTCCGATCTGAAACCTGATTGTACCCCCGAGTTTTTAACTGGGGCCAAGCCAGAAGGGCGATGGGAGAACTGCTCTTAATTCCAGAATGTTTATAGGCAGGAGACTTTCCTCCTGATTCCATTGTCCCTGAGCCTTCAGAGAATTCCAGACAGCGCGCCAACCTAGTAGGCTGGCGTCTGTTGTTACAATTGTCCAGTCCCGCCTGCTGAATGGCATCCCCCTGGACAGAGTTGCCGAGAAAGCCACCATAGAAGAGAGTTTCTGGTCTCTTGATCCAGATTCAGAGTAGGGGACAAGTCTAGAGTATCCCCATTCCACTGACTCAGCATGCACAATTGCAGCGGTCTGAGATGTAGACGTGCAAAGGGTACTATGTCCATTTGCTGCTACATTAAGCCGATCACCTCCATGCATTGAGCTACTGACGGGAGTTGAATGGAATGAAGGACACGGCATGCATTTAGAAGCTTTGTTAATCTGTCTTCTGTCAGATAAATCTTCATTTCTACAGAATCTATAAGAGTCCCCAAGAATGGAACTCTTGTGAGAGGAAAAAGAGAACTCTTCTTTTCGTTCACTGTCCATCCATGCGACCTTAGAAATGCCAGAACAAACTCTGTATGAGACTTGGCAGTTTGAAAGCTTGAAGCTTGTATCAGAATTCGTCTAGGTACGGAGCTACCGAAATTCTCGCGTCTTAGTACCGCCAGAAGTGGCCACCCAGAACCTTTGTGAAGATCTTGGGGCCGTAGCCAATCCGAATGGAAGAGCTACAAACTGGTAATGCCTGTCTAAGAAGGCAAACCTTAGATACCGGTAATGATCTTTGTGTGAATCGGTATGTTGAAGGTAAGCATCCTTTAAATCCACTGTGGTCATGTACTGTACCCTTTGGATCATGGGTAAGATTGTCCGAATAGTTTCCAATTTGAACGATGGAACTCTTAGGAATTTGTTTAGGATCTTTAAATCCAAGATTGGCCTGAAAGTTCCCTCTTTTTTGGGAACCACAAACAGGTTTGAGTAAAACCCTTGTCCTTGTTCCGACCTCGCGGAACCGGATGGATCACTCCCATTAATACAGATCTTGTACAACAGCGTAGAAACGCTTCTTTCTTTATCTGGTTTGTTGACAACCTTGACAGATGAAAATCTCCCTCTTGGGGGAGAGAATTTGAAGTCTAGAAGGTATCCCTGAGATATGATCTCTAGCGCCCAGGGATCCTGAACATCTCTTGCCCAGGCCTGGGCGAAGAGAGAGAGTCTGCCCCCCACTAGATCCGGTCCCCGGATCGGGGGCCCTCGGTTCATGCTGTCTTTGGGGCACCAGCAGGTTTCCTGGCCTGCTTGCCCTTGTTCCAGGACTGGTTAGGTTTCCAGCCTTGTCTGTAACGAGCAACAGCTCCTTCCTGTTTTGGTGCAGTGGGAAGTTGATGCTGCTCCTGCTTTGAAATTCCGAAAGGGACGAAAATTAGACTGTCTAGCCTTAGCTTTGGCTTTGTCTTTGAGGCAGGGCGTGGCCCTTACCTCCTGTAATGTCAGCGATAATTTCTTCAAACCGGGCCCAAATAAAGTTTGCCCCTTGAAAGGTTATTAAGTAATTTGGACTTAGAAGTTACATCAGCTGACCAGGATTTTAGCCACAGCGCCCCTACGTGCCTGAATGGCGAATCCTGAGTTCTTAGCCGTAAGTTTGGTTAAATGTACTACGGCCTCCGAAATGAATGAATTAGCTAGTTTAAGGACTCTAAGCCTGTCCGTACTGATGTCGTCCAGCGTAGCTGAACTAAGTTCTCTTCCAGAGACTCAATCCAAAATGCTGCCGCAGCCGTAATCGGCGCGATGCATGCAAGAGGTTGCAATATAAAACCTTGTTGAACAACATTTTCTTAATGTAACCCTCTATTTTTTATCCATTGGATCTGAAAAGCACAGGCTATCCTCCACCGGGATAGTGGTACGCTTAGCTAAAGTAGAAAACTGCTCCTACCACCTTAGGGACCGTTTGCCATAAAGGTCCTGTGTTGGTGGCGTCTAATTGGAAACATCTTCTAAATATTGGAGGGGGTGAGAACGGCACACCGGGTCTATCCACTCCTTAGTAACATTTCAGTTAGTCTCTTAGGTATAGGAAAAACGTCAGTACTCGCCGGTACCGCAAAGTATTTATCCAACCTACACAATTTCTCTGGTATTGCAACAGTGTTACAATCATTAAGAGCCGCTAAAACCTCCCCTAGTAATACACGGAGGTTCTCCAATTTAAATTTAAAAATTTGAAATATCTGAATCCAATCTGTTTGGATCAGAACCGTCACCCACAGAATAGAGCTCTCCGTCCTCATGTTCTGCAAGCTGTGACGCAGTATCAGACATGGCCCTAGTATTATCAGCGCACTCTGTTCTCACCCCAGAGTGATCACGCTTGCCTCTTAGTTCTGGTAATTTAGCCAAAACTTCAGTCATAACAGTAGCCATATCTTGTAATGTTATCTGTAATGGCCGCCCAGATGTACTAGGCGCCATAATATCACGCACCTCCCGGGCGGGAGATGCAGGTACTGACACGTGAGGCGAGTTAGTCGGCATAACTCTCCCTCGCTGTTTGGTGAAATTTGTTCAATTTGTACAGATTGGGCTTTTATTTAAAGTAGCATCAATACAGTTAGTACATAAATATCTATTGGGCTCCACCTTGGCATTGGAACAAATGACACAGATATCTCCTCTGAATCAGACATGTTTAACACACTAGCAATAAACTTGCAACTTGGTTACAATCTTATTAAACAAAAACGTACTGTGCCTCAAAGAGCACTAAACGATTAAATGACAGTTGAAATAATGAACTGAAAAACAGTTATAGCGTCAATCCTTAAAAACAACACAACTTTTAGCAAAGGTTTGTTCCCCACTTAGTAAAGTAACAATAATTAAATTTGAAACATAAAAATTACAGAGCAACGTTTTTAATCACAGTCAATATATAAAGTCTCACAGCTCTGCTGAGAGAATCTACCTCCCTCCAAAGAAGTTTGAAGACCCCTGAGTTCTGTTAGAGATGAACCGGATCATGCAGGAAATACAAGAGTAACTTGACTGGAATTTTTTGATGCGTAGCAAAGAGCGCCAAAAACGGCCCCTCCCCCTCACACACAGCAGTGAGAGAGAACGAAACTGTCACAATTAAAACAAGCAACTGCCAAGTGGAAAAATAATGCCAAATATTTATTCACTCAGTACCTCAGAAAATGCAAACGATTCTACATTCCAGCAAAAACGTTTAACATAATAAATACCTATTAAAAGGTTTAATGTACTTTTAACAGAGTAATTCCGGTGAAATACCATCCCCAGAATACTGAAGTGTAGAGTATACATACATGTCATTATAACGGTATGGCAGGATTTTCTCATCAATTCCATTCAGAAAATAAAAACTGCTACATACCTCAATGCAGATTCATCTGCCCGCTGTCCCCTGATCTGAAGCTTTTACCTCCCTCAGATGGCCGAGAAACAGCAATATGATCTTAACTACTCCGGTTAAAATCATAGTAAAAACTCTGGTAGATTCTTCTTCAAACTCTGCCAGAGAGGCAATAACACGCTCCGGTGCTATTGTAAAATAACAAACTTTTGATTGAAGTTATAAAAACTAAGTATAATCACCATAGTCCTCTCCACACATCCTATCTAGTTGCTGGGTGCAAGAGAATGACTGGGAGTGACGTAGAGGGGAGGAGCTATATGCAGCTCTGCTGGGTGAATCCTCTTGCACTTCCTGTAGGGGAGGAGATAATATCCCAGAAGTAATGATGACCCGTGGACTGATCACACATAACAGAAGAAAGAGCTGTTAGCTTTAGGGCAAATGTCAATTTTAAGGGCTGTTGGTAGTTTATTTGTAGAAAGGGGTGTTTTTTGGGGTATTAGAATAGGATTATTTTTTAATATTTTTGGTAATTTGTTATTTTTTGTAATAGTATTTTTTTTTGTGTGTAAATGTTAGTTTGTTTATTGTTGTGTAAAGGTTAGTTTTTTTTTATTTTTTTGTAATGTATTTTTTTTTCTGGTAAATGTTAGCTTTTTTATTTTTTGTAATGTTAGGGGTTTCTTTGGGTAAGCTTAGGTTTAAATTTTATTGTACAGGTAAGTTTTTTTTTTTTTAAATCAAAGTTTTTTTATTAAGGTATTTAGAATAACAGTAGTCACATATAAATAACAAAACAAGTTATTTCAAGATGGGTATAACAGACAACAGTAATAAATCATGATAATCTCTCTGAGAGCGAGTATATCCCAGTGCATTACTAGCATGCCCTGGATATATACATGATAAGATTTGCTTTGCTACCTTATTTTATTTTTTTACTGAATGTTATTATAGTACCTCTTTAGTGAAGCATTCTGTCCTTTGGTAGGATACTTTCATCTGACATATGTAGAATAAGGAAACCAACTGAGAGGTACCTTTTTCCCCCTAGTCTAGTCTATAGGCCACTCACGGACCTATCACTAATAGCTTATGTCGCTAGAGGAAATTATAGTGATACATAGCCGCTTACTGGCATGATTTATAAACATACATAGAAAAAAAGTGTGGATTAATACCGCATAATAGAGTGTGGGGGGGGGGGGGTTCGGGCTCTGATAATCTAATAACACTTTACTCAATATTATAGGCAGGATGGAGTATTTTCCCATAACATCCCTAAGTAGAGGGTATTCGCATATTTAGTACCATGTCCAATTATGTGGGTAAGGAAGAGGTTTAAATGGGAGGCCAATAAGGTAGAGAGGTATGTAAACTAATAAAACTCTTAATGAGAATAAATCTTCCTTTATAGTTATGTATGATATACAATAGTTAGAAAACATGAATAGCAGATCTTCATGTCCCCCTTCACTAGTAGCTTTTAAGGGGAGTCACGATATTGCAGCGAATTGCCATAGATAGATGTCTCAAACTTCTAATTCTATATTATCAAACTTGCAAGGAGGGGGACATTTAATGGAAGGGGAATTAAAAGTTGCGTGGTATAAAGGCATCTAGGAGTTATTACTGAGGGTTAAATGTGCATAATGAGATACTCATCCAGGGTACACTGAATATATATTAGGCTATATTAGTCTTTAATTAGGTGCTGAGACCAAGGGACTATGGAATAATATGTAACGCAGGAACATAAGCTCCACAACCCATAGGGGGTGGGACCACTCTGAGAATATCCCAGGATTAGAAGCCACCCTATTGACACCATAAATCGAGAACAGATGCAGATTACATACATAACACGTTTTGACTGTAAAAAACAGAGGAGGGCTAATGTACACTAGGCATGATGCAGCACAACGGCAGCTTGTATCCAAGTTTCCTACATTCTTAGGGCATGTGTGTGATATCTCTTAACTATTGATATGAGCCATGTAACATCTCACTGTAAAAGTTTCCATAAAATAAAGAGACCAATTAGTAGCTGGGAGCAAAGGGAGTCTCAGGAAGTTAATTCTAATGGTGCATCATAAAAATAATGGATGTGTGGAGGGGTTTGAAAAAAGTTATCAGTAAACTCTGCAGCATTATAAGTGATGTATGTAGTATATGCAACTAGAGCTATGCATACCCTTTACAATTTGCACAATATTCCCCCAGGATATGAACATTACATGTAAAACATAAGAAATTCAACTTATAGCTGGGTGCCAAAAGAAAAGACAAGTACATACATGAATAGGGTCCACACACCGTACACACAAGATTGCAGACCCAATATGCATTTCCCCAACAAAAAGAGAAAAAAAAAACAAAGAAAAGAGACAAAGAAAGAGATTAGTGTCTATCCAATACCGGCTCTGCTAAAGTCCATTTTGTTACGTGAAAAGTTCCACTCTGTACAGAGATATATTTCTGAAACCTGTGAGAGGTCAGGATACTCCCTTGTATAAAGTTGTCTTGGAGGAGCAGAGGTCAGGATCATGACCCAGACAGAGAATCGCTTTATTGCGAATTGAGAAGGAGAGAGTCCCCGGTGCCCCATCCAGGGGCCGGCCGCATCCCCCGAACAGGCCACCGAGGGTGAGGGAATAAATTTCTTGTTGTTGTCTGTTTTTGAAGTAGGTGGTTGGAAATCCAACCCATGCCCCCCAACTGTAGGTCGCTTGCGGTTATGCCTTAGAGTTCTGCTTAGTGTCTGTAGTTGCTGCTGTGCCTCCGTCCGAGCATGTGAGGCACTCAAATAGCACATATCTGGGCTTTCTTCTGAGCCATCAGTCACCAGCGATTCCAGGATCATCTCAGGCTCAGGTATGATGTAATGTCCCAGCCTGTACAGAGTGTATCTCCGGTGTTACGTAGGGAGCAGACTTAGGCGGAAGGGACCTCCGGGTGCCATCTTCCATATAGGCCTCTCTTATGCAAGCTCTAAGATCCACAGACTGTAAATCCATCCTGCGGTCCAGGTCTCGTAATAGGGCTAGTGCGGCAAGGCTAAACTCCTCCATCCTGCAATAGATAGCAAGCGATCAACAAGCCCAGTATAACCCGGCTTACCGGGGGGGGTTGATGGTACAGCAAAGTGAAAGTGTATAGGCCGTCCTCTGATAGATGCGGTAATTCCGTAAGGAGTTCTGAATGCAGTAATCCTGTTAGGGCCACAGTCCTCAGGTAAAGAATAGCTTTATTACACGATCTCGGAGCTCAGAGAGAAAACTATACAACATTAAGAGTATATGCAAGCCACTGCAGGCTCCAAACAGAGATGACGGCCTAAGATCTTGATAGGCTAATTCAGCTCCTGGGTGCTTGGTTGTGGGAATCACCGATAATTTCAGTACTACCAGCTGAACAGTAATAGGATCCTATAAGAATAGGTTAAAATAAAAGCTATATCCCAAGATAATTTATGAAACAAAAGAGTATTCCCAGGAGCTTCATGAAATGCGACTGATCATGGCCGCCTCTTAGCCACTCCCCCCACAGGTAAGTTTTTATTTATTTTTAAGTTAGATGGATAGTTTTAATTAAATGTATGAGTATTTTAATTGGGTTTAAGTTAGGGGGTGTTAAGTTAGGGACTTTAGTTATTAGTTTTTTACTGTGCATTGTGGGGAGATGGCGGTTTAGGGATAATAATTTATTTAGATAGTTTGCATTGTGGGGGGGGGAGGTGGTTTAGGGGTTACTAATTTTTAAGATAGTTTGCGATGTGGGGGGATGGCGGTTTAGGGGTTAATACTTTTATTAGTGTTTGCGATGTAGGAGGATGGCAGTTTAGGGGCTAATACTTTTATTTAGTGTTTGCGATGTGGGGGATGGCGGTTTAGGGGTTAATAGTGTAGTTTATGGGTGTTATGTATTTTTGTTGTGTTTTGTGCAACTTTTTAGTTTCGGAAAACACATTACCAGAGCTCTTCACGGTATGGATTGATGCAGAAAGGACTATTGTGCTTGCGCAATGGTGATTTCTCCCGACTTGTAATATCAGCGGAAGAAAAAAATGATCCGTTGCGCATCACTTTTAATCTAGTAGGTGCAAGGACATACACCACTATAACCTACTGGGGACTTGAGCAGAATATGAGGTGTATATATGTATGTATGTATATGGGTCACAAAGATCACTGTACATTTGGTCAAAGTCAAAATATAGCCATAACATCTTTGTTGGTGCAGGAGAAAAAACGGCAAAGAGAGGTAAAGATTATCATTGTAAAAGATCTGCATACAAAATAAATATTTTCAATTTCTATTATTTAGTTTGCAGAATATGCATTGTTTTGCAGTCCAAGGGTATACCCTTTGAAAAGTATCGTTGGTATTGTTTATTGTATTTGTTTTGTTGATTTCAATTAGAGAAAAAATATTTGTATTGTCTATTTTAACATATGCTAAGATAAGTATAACTAAATTTATTTTCAAGAATTCTGAACTTCCAATTTATTGATACAGATCATGCCTGTGCTGTATAAGAATTGTTTGCACTAGCAACAATAGAAGTCTGGTTGGACTAAGACGTGCCAACCTTCTACCAGCCAGTCCCCTGCTCTGGCCCAGCTGATCTCAGCTCTGTTCCCTTGTGAATGGAGCACAGTGTCTGTGACCCAGCTCTGACGTTTGGTTGGGCCGTGACAATCCAGCTATTGTGATCCTCCCCTGGCAATGACATCATGGAATAGAGCAACCTTATGTCAACTCGCCCTCCTTATCCCTGAAATAAATATCTCCCGACGCCTCCTCTCCAGCTCACTTCCCCGAGTGCCTAAAGTACTGTTCATAACGGGAAGTAATCTGTGTTTTCTAGCAGTTTATCTTTGGAGCTTTTGTACACATGTTTCTAAAAGAAACTCACAGCAAAGGTTCACGTTCAAGGTGCTTAATTGAGTCTCCTGGCTGCTTCCAGTGTACATTAGTCCCCTTCGGATCAGACATTGCTGTATTGGCAGCTGGCAGATTAATAAAACCTAAACACTCAGAATATGACAGGAGATACAAACCAAATATCCCTCCGCCTTGCCTTTTCCTTCCTGATGTAAAAACCCAGACATTTTTCCCTCTGTTATGGTCAGGCTCGGGCTCCACTATTTGCCAAGAGTAAACAATTAACTATTATTGCACCATACTATTCTGTCTCTGCATTAAATGTGAAACATCCTAATATATGAAATAACCATAATTTAGCATCTCAAGAATCTCACACTGACACACAGGGGAACTCACTATCTAATGCAGCCAGGCTAATATTCCCTCAATCATATTCTGTCATGCTGCCCCCTTTCAGTATTATCTATGCTGCCTGTAATTGCCGTAGGGGCAGCTAAAAAGAATGGAAGATGCATTCTCTCCTGCCCCCCTCCGGGGTGTAAATTAAAGCGACATGAAACCCAATTTGTTTCTTTCATGATTTAGAACTAGCATGTAATTTTAAACAACTTTCTAATTTACTTATATTATCTATTTTGCTTCATTCTCTTGATATAATTTGCTGAAAAGCATATATAGAGAGGCTTAGTAGCTGTTGACTGGTGGCTGCACATAGATGCCTCATGTGATTGGCTCACCCATGTGCATCACTATTTCTTCAGCAAATGATATCTAAAGAATGAAGTAAATTAGATAATAGAAGGTATTTGGAATGTGGTTTAAAATTGTATTCTCTACCTGAATCATGAAAGAACATTTTTGGGTTTAGCATCCCTTTAAGGGAAAAAAAAATCTTACAGCACATTAAAGGGTTATATATATAGGATAGATCAGCAATTAAAGGGCCACTAAACCCAAAAAAATTCTTTCATGATTCAGTTAGACAATACAATTTTAAACAACATTCAAATTTACTTCTATTATCTAATTTGTTTTATTTTTTAGATATCCTTTGTTGAAGAAATAGCAATGCATATGGGTGAGCCAATCACATTTTGCATCTATGTGCACGCACCAATCAGCAGCTACTGAGCCTATCTAGATATGCTTTTCAGCAAAGAATATCAAGAGAATGAAACAAATTAGATAATAGAAGTAAATTAGTTGTTTAAAATTGCACACTCTTTCTAATTAATGAAAGAAAAAATTGGGGTTTCATGTCCCTTTAAGCACTGCATTGCAAAAGATCTCTGTATCAAATCCATTTAACACTTAGATTTTGTTAGCAAAATTACACTTGTTTTGCAGTGCAGAGATCTACAATTTACTGCCCTCTTTTGCTGTGGCCAGTTATGGACAAATATAAATGAACTCCTGCAAATTTAAAAATAATTCACTTTGTGCAATGTTGCCAGGTTGGCATTTTGAAGTTTGAGTGATGCAGTTTAATCCCTCTGGGGACTGTGTAAAGAGATTTTTTGTTAGTAAATTACAAGTAAAGTGGGTTTAAATAGTAAAGTAATAGCAACATTTTGTAATAAACATTTTATGTAGAATTTAATTTTAAATGTATTATCTCTTTAAAGGGACACTGAACCCAATTTTTTTCTTTCGTGATTCAGATAGAGCATGAAATTTTAAGCAACTTTCGAATATACTCCTATTATCAAATTATCTTTATTCTCTTGGTATCTTGATTTGAAATGTAAGAATGTAAGTTTAGGTGCCGGCCCATTTTTGGTGAACAACTTGGGTTGTCCTTGCTGATTAGTGGATAAATTAATCCACCAATAAAAAAGTGCTGTCCAGAGTTCTGAAGCAAGAAAAAAATCTTAGATGCCTTCTTTTTCAAATAAAGATAGCAAGAGAACGAAGAAAATTGATAATAGGAGTAAATTAGAAAGTTGCTTAAAATTGCATGCTCTATCTGAATCACGGAAGACAAATAATTGGATTCAGTGTCCCTTTAAAGGTCCATTTGAATCAACCTTTACAACACACTGGGCATAAAATAGGATACATTATATAAGGGTTGAAATTTCCTGGACAAGTAAGAAATTGCAGAGGATGAGTAAAACATTTGACTATTTCCTACCTTTAAAGGGACAATCTTCTCCAGAATGTTTATTGTTTACCCATTCCCCAGTTTTGCATAACCAACACGTTTATAGTAATATACTTTTTACCTCTGTGATTACCTTGCATCTAAGCCTCTGCTGACTTGTATTTTAGCCAATCAGTGCTGACTCCTAGGTAAATCCACAGGAGTGACCACAATATTATCTATATGGCACACATCAACCTGCACTGCTCTAGCTATTAAAAAAACTTTCCAAATGCACTGAGAAAAGAGGAGGCCTTCAATGGCTTAGAAATTAGCATATGAGCCTACCCAGGTTTAGCTTTCTACAAGGAATACCAAGAGAACAAAGCAAATTTGATAATAAAAGTACATTGGAAAGTTATTTGAAAGTACATGCCCTATATGAATCATGAGAGTTTAATTTTTACTAGACTGTCCCTTTAACATTTTCCTCTGAGTTAGTAACTTTTAACCCCTGTCTAGTAATCTATAGAGATACTTTTCCACTATATATATATATATATACACTCACACATAAGCATAGACATATATATTTACAATTTGCTGCCATTGCTGCGCGACTTACCCCCTTCGCTGCGTGAGGTTCTCATGCCGTGTCTCACAGCATGAGATTGAGGCTCCCATTTGAGCCTATGGAAGTGAGCTCTTGTGAGCGCAATGCTTTCCAGCAATGCTTATGCAAGCTCACGTTCGCATTGCTGTCAATTTACATTAACGTGCACTGGTATTACTCAGTGGAGCGCAAATATCCCTTTCACGAAAGCGCTATTTAGGGCTCCACTTGTAATCTTACTGTAAAAATTAGTTTGCATACAGATTATTTGAACTATTACAAAACATAATCCAACCCATTGTTATGTTTAGGTAACGCACCTTATATGTTGAGTAAACATGTATTTAAAATATACCACACAGCTGAGATTTGTATTCACTGGTGATATGCTTGGAATGTTTTATAGGCAGCAAGCCCTAGAGTTTACTATGGAATGCATAACGCCGCTCATCTGTACAGCAAGGGCCAGTCTACTTTTTAGAACATTTCACCCGGCGACAGCTTTGTGAGACTGGCGAGACAGAAATGAACAGTTCATGGCAGACCTGGCAACCTTTTGATCGTCGGACATGTGTGTTCAACCCCTGCAAAGAGGATACGTTTTCACTATAATATTTTCAGTATAATGGCCCTTTCATTTATTTTAGAAGGTTACATTTCTTTGTGCTACCCAGAAGAAGTGTTAACTAAAACCCAGCTTGTCCATATTGACAAGATTAAATAATACATTTTGACTTATGGATGAGGCAGGAAAGCCAGTGGGTCTTTTAAATTCTTGAGCGTGTCAAGCATGTAACAGTTATGTGCTGCATTAGAACAGTTGATCATCTCCCTCTGCAGTTTGAGGATGTAATCAGCAGTTTTATTCTGATAGTGAAAGTCTGTCAGATTATCCCCCGAGGATGTCTCATTTTCTCACTCTAAATAACCCTCCATCACATTTATGCATGGTGGGAAACCAAACATGTTCTATGTATATCATTTGTATCTTCTTATAGCTCCTATATTGCTTATGATTTGATGTAACAAACTTTTAACAGTAGGATTAAAGGGACAGTAAAGTCAAAATTAAAGTTTATGCTTAAGATAGAACATCCAGTTTTAAACAACTTTTCAATTTACTTCCATTATCAAATTTGCTTTGTTCTATTAGTTTCCTTTGTTGAAGATTAAACTTTGGTAGCTTCATATGGGCTCAGGAGCGTGCACACGTCTTTAGTACTCTATGGCAGCTGTGTTTGCAACAATTTATAACAGTTACATACAATGTTGGAAAACACTTCTGCCATAGAGTACTAAAGACGTGTGCACACTCCTGACCCCATATGAACCTACCGAAGTTTAATCTTCAACAAAGGAAACTAAAAGAACAAAGCAAATTTTATAAGAGCAGTAAATTAGAAAGTTGTTTAAAATTGCAAACTGTATCTAAATCATGAATCTTTAATTTTGACTTTATGGTCTCTTCACGGTTTTCGGTGATCTAGTGAGTTTAGGGTGTTTTGTGCTTCTGCACCCCCAACAACGCCTTTATTCTACGTCTTTGGTTTGTCTGCAGAGCCCTTATAGGAGACAAACATATTAGAAGATCAAGTTGACAGGGTTGTTCCTCCATGGCTCTGGGAAAAATGTGTATGCTCAATAGCAGCATAAGTAAGCAGCATGTGAGTGTATCTGATGCCACAAATTATAAAGCATTATGCTTTATTTATTCTAAAATCATGAATTAACCCCTTAGTGACCGGACCATTTTTCAATTTTCTTACCCTTAAGGACCAGGGCTATTTTTAAATTTCTGCTGTGTTTGTGTTTAGCTGTAATTTTCCTCTTACTCATTTACTGTACCCACACATATTATATACCGTTTTTCTCGCCATTAAATTGACTTTCCAAATATACCATTATTTTTATCATATCTTATAATTTACTATAAAAAAAATATAAAATATTTTGAAAATATGGAAAAAACACACTTTTTCTAACTTTGACCCCCAAAATCTGTTACACAACTATAACCATCAAAAAACACCCATGCTAAATAGTTTCTAAATTTTGTCCTGAGTTTAGAAATACCCAATGTTTACATGATCTTTGCTTTTTTTTGTAAGTTATAGGGCAATAAATACAAGTAGCACTTGCTATTTTCAAACTATTTTTTCCCCAAAATTAGCAATAGTTACATTGTAACACTGATATCTGCCAGGAATCCCTGAATATCCCTTCACATGTATATATATTTTTTTAGTAGAAAACCCAAAGTATTGATCTAGGCCCATTTTGGTTTATTTCATGCCACCATTTCCCCACCAAATGCGATCAAACAAAAAAAAATTGCTAACTTTTTCACAAACTTTAGGTTTCTCACTGAAATTATTTACAAACAGCTTGTGCAATTATGGCACAAATAGTTGTAAATGCTTCCCTGGGATCCCCTTTGTTCAGAAATAGCAGACATATATGGCTTTGGCATTACTTTTTGGTAATTAGAAGGCCGCCAAATGTCGCAGCGCATCACACTTGTATTATGCCCAGCAGTGAAGGGGTTAATTAGGGTAGCTTGTAGGGAGCTTGTAGGGTTATTTGTAGCTTTAGTGTAGTGTAGCAGACAACCCAAAGTATTGATCTAGGCCCATTTTGGTATATTTCATGCCACCATTTCACCGCCAAATGCAATCAAATAAAAAAAATCATAATTTTTTTTTACTAACTTTAGGTTTCTCACTGAAATTATTTACAAACAGCTTGTGCAATTATGGCATAAATGGTTGTAAATGCTTCTCTGGGATCCCCTTTGTTTAGAAATAGCAGACATATATGGCTTTGGCGTTGCTTTTTGGTAATTAGAAGGCTGCTAAATGCCGCTGCGCACCACACTTGTATTATGCCCAGCAGTGAAGGGGTTAATTAGGTAGCTTGTAGGGAACTTGTAGGGTTAATTTTAGCTTTAGTGTAGATATCAGCCTCCCACCTGACACATCCCACCCCCTGACCCCTTTCAAACAGCTCTCTTCCCTCTCCCATCCCACAATTGTCACCGCCATCTTAAGTACTGGCAGAAAGTCTGCCAGTACTAAAATAAAAGCCTTTTTTTTTTTTAGCATTTTTTTATATATAAATAGTTTCTGCGGTGTAGGTTCCCTCCTAACCCCCTAACCTCCACGATCCCCCCCCCTCCAAACAGCTCTCTTAACCTCCACCCTCTTCCTATGTGTGGCCATCTTAGGTACTGGCAGCTGTCTGCCAGTACCCAGTTTCTAATAAAATTTGCTCATTTTTTATTTTATTTATTTTTTACACCATTTTCCATAGTGTAGTTGCTCCCCTCAACATCCTCCCCCTCCTAGATCCCTTTACCAACAAATATTTACCCCCTCCCTCTCCCTCCTTCCCTTACATACTGTGTGCACTCACTGTACTATATAGCGATCTCTCGCACGCGCACGCCCCAGCCCCCTCGGCGCACTCCCGGAACAGCGGCCGAAACTACTCCAGCAATGGGACGCCCACCCACATCCCTACTATAGCTCCCACCCAGTGTTCCCTCTAAGGCCAGTTTTGTGTGCGGCCCAGCAGTGAAACAGTTAATTAGCTAACCACACCCTGCAATTAGCAAACACTGCACAATGCAGATGGCAAGGTATGGTTCTCTTCTTAACTGTTTCACTGCTGGGCTGCACACAAAACTGTCCTTAGAGGGAACACTGCTCCCACCCATCAATGATTTGCACCATCTCTGGCCGATGCAGAGAGGGCCACAGAGTGGTGGTCAAAAAAAAATTGCAGTGATGCCTCAATATCGAGGCATCACTGCAATACCTTGAAAGCGGCTGGAAGCAATCACAATTGCTTCCACTGCTTGAAACCCCTGAGGACGTACAGGGTACGTACATGGTCATTAAGTAACAGTTTTTGTAGGACATACCCTGTACGTCCTTGGTTGTTAAGGGGTTAAAGTGATATACTTTTCATATGTACAGTATATGTGTATATATCATAGTATAAATAAGGAACTTTTTGTTCCCTAACTGGTAAACTACAGTAATCCTTGTGCTTTTGTTGCAGACATTTCAAGGAATTGAATAATTTCTGAGCTTCATGGAATTCCTTCCACAGGACCCCAAGTTTTCAAAGTTTCCTTAAAGACTGTAATGTTCAGGGATGCAAACAATTATTATTATTATTATAATACTGGACTGGGTAGAGACTTCTGGAGGACAGGAATAATCTCTACTAGCCTGTGAGAAGTCTTTAAGGTGGGAGAGGGAATGGAGAGACGTAGGTCAGAGGATGATCGAACAAGTTGATGATTATTTAGAGATAAGTGAGGAAATATATTTGGAAGTGAAGTTTTTTAGTGCTTTTAATGTTAGGGTTAATATTTTGAATTGTATTCTACATTGTTTGGAAAGCCATTGTAGGGACTGGCAGAGCGAGACAGCTGATATAGATCGCCTACTTATGTGGATGAGTATAGCTGACTCATGATAGATTGGAGGAGGGAGAGGTGGTATTTGGGAAGGCAATTTATGAGTAAGTTGCTGTAGTCAATGCGTGACAAAGTAAGGGAATGAATTAGTATTTTTGTAGTTTTTTGAGTAAGGAAAGGGCAAATTTTGGAAATGTTGTCGAGGTTTGCTTGCATATGTTAATGTGAGTTCAGAGTCAAATGTGTGACACCAAAACTGTGGATCTGGAGAGAGGGGTTGAGAATAGAATATCCAACATTAAAAGGAATGTTAGTTGTGGGGTGTCTAGGAGAAAGATAAGAAAAATCTCAGTTTTAGACAGATTCAGTTGGAGGTTTTGCATCCAAGACATCCAAGAGGAAATTGCAAAGAGACAGTTGGTAATCTGGTTGAGTAAAGAGGTAGCGATATCGGGAGAGGAAAGATATATTTGGGTATCATCAGCATATAAGTGGTTCTATAGCTGTATAGATAGAAAAAAGCAAGGGACAGAGTCTTGTGGTACTCCTACTGAGAGCGTCAAAGGATCAATGTAAGGCAACCTTTATTACCCCAGATCCTCTCTTTCTGTTGTCAGTTCCTTAAACCCCTCTGGCATATAAGCATACAAGCCCAGCTGTCCTTTAGAACAGTGGTCGCCAACCGGTGGTCCGCGAGAAGATGTTGGTGGTCCGTCACACCATCAAGCAGAAATTAATCTCCTCTGATGGTGTCACCCTCTTCGCGCCTTAACTCCCTACAGTGCATGGCTGGACATCAGTGAAAATCGACGGAGGAGGAGTTAAATTACAATCTCTCTACGCACGTTGCGTAGTACTGGGCAACTTGCATAGCTAGATTGTATTTTTAACTCCTTCTGCCCGGCGCGCTGCTCAGAGGAAGATGCTTCCATTCTAAAGCCAGCAGAGGTTGGTATAGTCTTGGCTTGAAATAGTGGAATTAAAGTGTATAAAAAAAGAAAATCTTAAAAAAAAAATGCTCTCTTATATTTCATTTATTTTCTTCCCTTTACCTGTCTCTTTGTAGTAGTTTTCCTAATTCCTTCAGGTGGACTTACATCACAGTTTGTCTTCCTCCACTCCATCTTCTTTTTATATTTTATTAAATAATAAATATTTTTCATTCTAATAATTTTCCCGCTCACAAAGCCATTCTACCTGAATTCCAGTAATTGCCATCCAGCAGATCAGCCATATCCCACCAGTATTATAGTAATTGCCAGTAACATCAGTCGTGGTTAGCTCACATCCATATTAAGAGCTTTCTGATATAAACTTAATTTATGACTCTATTGTGTGTCCATGATCATAAGTAGTTTTGAATAATTCCTAACTGGGGAGGTAACTTGGAAGTCTTGTGGTCCTTTTAAAGATAATTATTCCCCCCCCACACTTTCTGCCTCTATGTTTCCAGTTCAAAAGTTGGCACTCACCCTTCATCTGTCATTTGGAAGTATTCTCTCAGTTCTGTCATCCAGTTAGTTAATTCCAAAAAATAATTCTTAAAAATGTGTAAATATATTCATAATGTAAACTTAGCTATGGTTATACTAGTTATGTACAGTATGTGTGTGTGTGTATATATATATATATATATATATGTGTATATATACTGTATATATATATATATATATATATATATATATATATATATATATATATATATATATATATATATATATATAAAAATATATACATTATAGAGGTTTGTACCTTTTTTAAAAAAATCATGTTAAAGTGAAGGTAAACTTTTCAGTTAATGATGACCGCACTGCTATGATTAATAGTACCTTAATGTAGTCGCCAACTTTGTTTTTAGATTACAGCTATTGTTGGTAAAATATATATATTTTAAATTTTCTAGCGTTTCTCTGCCGACTCCTCCCAAACCTTACTTCCTTGTTCTCCACGTCTAATGTCTAGAGCGGTCCCACCCGCTCTCTATGTCGCTCTAAAGCGGGTTCACGACAGCGCATGCGCCAAACTCTGTGTTATTGTAACTCAAACATAGTATTCAATGAATTACTACATTCATTAAATACTATAATATTGGAGAGAGCAACAGCATTATTGTGTCCGTGTAACCAGCTTTTGCACTTATATTGCGATCGCTGTGGAATGGTGTTCAGCACGCGTTAAGCCCGAATAGCATGGTTTATTGTACATGCTCTTTCATGAGACACTAATACTCTCATCCCTATAGTGTATGCGCGTCTCATGAACGAGCATGTACAATAAACACTGCTATTCGGGCTTAACGCATGCGCTTAATACTCGCGTGACGTTTCAAACAGTGTGCTGAACACCCCGGGGGGAAAACGACCATTGGAGGATTAAAGATGACTCGTCTGTCAATAATTTTGACAAAATGTCGGGCGGAGGAACGGAGGTTATCATAGGCTGTTTAAAAGGTAAAAAACTGCACAAAATAAAAATATTAAAAAAAAAGATGAATTAAACTATGTCTAATTTTAAAATACTCTATACTATGATGTGACCTTGTTCGGTTGACTTTACCTTCACTTTAATTGTCCACAGGATTTAAAATTGTGAGTTTAGTGGTCCCTGAGGTCCAAAAGGTTAGCGACCCCTGCTTTAGATCACCTTCTTGAAAGGTGGTCTAGAAAAGTTTGCAACTCTTGACAAGGCCCTCTGCACCACACTCAGCTGGTGCATAATGTGCCTCTTAAATGCTACAATTGTATATTTTACCTGTGTTTATAGCACTGTGGAATCTGTTGGCATTCTACAACTAAATGATAATAATATTTGTGTACACTTCATATATACACCACCTCACCAAGATCCTTTCTTTGGGTTAATTATTCTGGAACATCTTATCACCCAAACACCATGTGGGGTGGGGGGGGGCTCAGAGTGTATTTGTCAATTACAAGCCTATCACAAAGGTTTTCCTGTTATTTTACACTTCATAAACTTCACCAGCTGATCCAAGCCACCAAGGACTTTTCTGATTCACTGATCTTGAAAACTCATGTTAGCTTCTTTCCTCTGTTTTTTATTTATTTATTATTTTTGATAATGTTAATGTTTTTTGTGCATGTCCGATTCCTACATTGCTAAGCACAAAGCCCTACAATCAATAAAACCCATTGGTGAAACAAATACCTTGCAGAAAAAAACTTGCAACAACATGACAACTAGAAAATAGTGGAATTCACAAATAATTGTAGCTTTTCCTCCTTACATTTGTGGGTTGCAAGTCACTTTCTTTTATAGTCAACAAAGCAGCATCTATTTCAGAACCGTTGGGGCTAAAACGTCTTCAAAACCTTACCAAAACAAAAACCTCTATAAAACAGTACACTGCGAGACATAGCCACAAGATGAGATACTTCACAGGGGACATAACGTGTTTATGAATTCCACATGCTTGGCCTGAGGTGTAAGTAAACAAATCTCCTGCCACACTCACCACAACACCACAGAACGGCAAGTCTGCTTTACCATAACAAACACGTTAATATTTTACAGTTACAAATGTTTACATAAACAAGTTTGCAAATGTGTTTCTGAAGTGTTTTTATTGTATTTGTTCATGTTTGATGTGCAAGATGTCATGTAGCGTCTATAAATCTAGGCCAAAATCTTTTTTCTTTTTAATAAAAAGCTAAAACTTAGCCCAAGTCGCACTTTTAAAGGGACACTGAACCCAAATTTTTTCTTTCCTGATTCAGATAGAGCATGCAATTTTAAGAAACTTTCTAATTTACTCCTATTAGCAATTTTTCTTTGTTCTCTTGCTATATTTATTTGAAAAAGAAGGCATCTAAGCTTTTTTTTGGTTCAGAACTCTGGACCTTACTTTTTTATTGGTGGATGACTTTATCCACCAATCAGCAAGCATAACCCAGGTTGTTCACCAAAAATGGGCTGGCATCTAAACTCACATTCTTGCATTTCAAATAAAGAAAGCAAGAGAATTAAGAAAAGTTGATAATAGGAGTAAATTAGAAAGTTGCTTAAAATTGCATGCTCCATCTGAATCACAAAAGAAAATATTTGGGTTCAGTGTCCCTTTAACTATGAAGCTGGAACACAACTAAAAATGCTAATTATAAAAATAGTCAAATTGATGTAATTTTTTTTAATTGTAGACATGTTTTGATTTGCTATAAATGATTACATGGAAACACATTAGAAAGTCATCACTGAATCAATATGCTGAAATATTTTACTTTCTCATTGAACATGTATATTTTGCTTCTGTGACTATCTGTGATAAATATCCCCTGAAAATCTGTGAAACATACATTTCTTAAAGTTTTCCTTCATATATCCAGATTTTCCTATTATACTGAGTACACTATTTACGTGTCTCTCTTAATTCAAAAGGTAGCTAATCAAATAGATTGGAATGGCTTAGAAAAGGAAGCCAAGCGCATACAAGCCTCATACAGTATTTACATCTAATGCAAGGTTCCACAATTCTGGTCCTCAGGTTCCACTAACATCAGACAAAGGGCTCATTGCACTAAGCAGCGGATGCTGTTTGGAGCCTTTGAGGCTTGCTCATGCAAACTTGCTAGCAGCAATGTAAGAAGCACTGGTCATACAACTGCTGTTGGTAAACAAAAGTAATAATGTTATATATCAATCAATAGAGCTTGTTATGCTGATGTGATCTGCATTGTCGTTTTGCCAAAATATAGTTTATTTTCAAAAATATAATGAATTTTCCAACCTGTCCATGAAGTACCTTTACTCTGCCCTTGTAGAGTTTCCAGGTTTTAGTTCAGTGGTGTGCAAGGCAGGTTGGACCACTCTACACATCACAGAATTGAGAAAAAAACATTTTTAAGAATGTGGAGTGAAGATACTTGATGGACAGCTTAATTGTCACTTTACTGATGCTTGATTACATAACCGTCATTGGAGCGCATGCGTGGTACCGCCAGTCTATCTCCCCATTATAAAAAGCCTGTCAAATGACATCGCTGTTGATTGGTTAAGAGCAATTTGCTAAGAAAAAAACAAACTGTACTAGCGAGGGGAGCCGCAAGAGTATGCATCCTAAACGTGGACATAGCTACATTTTGCAGGTATGTAAGAAAAGAAAAAAATGGGTTCAATTAGACATTCTTAGACATGGTCTTTCAGATCAAACCTTCCTTTAAACCATTGTTTACCATCACTATAACCTCTTCACCACATAAGAGGTGGCAAAGATAAAACACACCATACACATTCATGTCAGGTCAAGCTCTCACGAGAGAGCTGGGGCAGCACTAAGCAAGGCAATTCTTGTGCAAAAGCACGTGCAGGCGTGCACAATGTCCACTGCCTGCTTGTCGCTTAGATGGGCAGCCAAGTTCCAAAGTTGTCAACCTTATCCCACTTGTCACTTAGTACTTTAGATGTTAAGGACATCTAAACTACAGCACAAGTGAAATAATTAGGTAATCAGTAAACAACCTGTTCCCATCCAAGGTAATCCTGGAAATTTGACCAGTTACTGACTCCTGGAGAATGAAACTGAAGAACCCTGATCTATTGGACTGAAATGAGTGCCTGTTTGTACACAAGTAATATGCAAAAGATTAGTTGGCTCTCTGGCTGATAAAGACAACTTCCACAGCTTTATTATCAGACATGAACACGTCTCCATAAACAAAGCACAAGAACATCTGAGCCTATAATATCAAAACTTTATATTGAAAATAATTATCCCTTGTCACCTCATTTGTTCTTGAAATATTTAATGACTCATAAAAAAGCATGTTTAGCAAAAGTAAAAACATAAACATTTCATAAAATACTTATCTGGGGTCAATTTACTATTGTGCGGATGGACATGATACGCTGTATTGTATCATGTCCGCCGCACATCGATAAATGCTGACAGCATACGCTCTTGACATTTATCATTGCACCAGCAGTTCTGGTGAACTGCTGGTGCAATACCGCCCCCTGCAGATTAGCGGCCAATCGTTCGCTAGCAGGGGTTGTCAATCAACCCGATCGTATTTGATCGGGCTGATTGCTGTCCGCCACCTCAGAGGTGGCAGACGAGTTAAGGAGCAGCGGTCATAGGACTGCTGATTCTTAACTTCTGCTTCAGGCGGAACTGAAGCGGAGATAGTCGGAAGCAGCATCCACTGCTTCATAAATCGACCCCTCTATGTCTAAAAATAGTTAGGTATTGACATGCTAATTATGACTGGGCACAGCCAGCTATTTCAGATACAAAAAACTCTCTTGTTTTTATAGCTTTTCTAGAAAGAATAGTGTATTATTCATATTTTTAGAGCAGGTGGTGGGTTCTACAGGCAGAAATGGATATTTTAAACAACAAAATAAAGGACAATAAGCTGTCTGCAAACAATTAAATATACTCCAGCAGATAAAATGGACCATTAGAAACACATTAAAGGAGAGAACATTTTAGAGTTCAATGTCCCTTTACCACAGGCCATCCAAATCTATAGTAATAATATAAATCCTGGAGAAAAAAAACTATATACATAAATTAACATGTTTATATATCACAAAGAGAGCAAAAGAAAGTTATCTGACTCTGGTGCAGTGGCTAAATGTTCAAATGTAGAAAGCATTGGTACTTAAGGTAAGTACTCATCATTTGCATCTCCATAATTCAATATATGGACAAGAGTCAAGAATTTTAAAGAAAACTTGCTAATATTCCAAAACACTTCATAGTCAATATAGTTGCAAACACTGAATGGGCCTAGAAACCCATACATTAGTGGAAAGTCTTCATATTATATAGTACTTTCCCAGAATGCAAAGTGTCATCGCCAACAATCAAGTGCCACTGTCATCATATGGCTGCTGCTCAAAAGCTTTGACACAGTAATAGGTGCAGTAGCATCACAGGTGAGGACCAAGGATATATAGATAACGTATTCAGACTGTTCTAATATGATTATTTTAATCAGTTGCTCCAAATGGCTTAAGAATAAAAATAAATGTTGCACATGAGATTGGAGACTTTACACTACAGCAAGAGCATATATCAATAAAGTACTTTTAGTGGTTTCTTATGTTTAGAACAGGCACAGTATTTTGGATACTGATCCATTTTTAGTCAGTTTATCTTTTGTGTTTATTCTTTCCCAACCGCCTGTATTTCTTTATTCAGGGAGATTTCTCTGAATCTGAATGTGTAAATTAGCTGTGTATGGCATCTATTTGCAATCTGTTAATCTGCTTGTTCTACATTATTTCCTTGTAGTTAGATTTTGTGAACATTACCATGCTGATTTAATTATTTATAGATTTCCCATTGAACAAATGTAGATGATTTATCAGTTCAATCACTGCATATATTAGATGAACTTACTAAGAACTTTGTTTTGTATCCATATAACATTTTTTACCTTTTATTTTGAAATTAAATTAATTTGAACACCACTGGAATAATCTGCTAAATAGAAATTAAGATTTCTTGGTAGTGAGTGCTTCTCATGAGAGATACTATTGCATGGTATATGGCCAATCAGTTTATTTATTTATTAATATATACGGCTACTTTCGGATTCAGGCTATGTATTGGGATAGTTCCTAACAGATTTAGCTACAGGAAACTGTTACATAGTGCAGAGTTTTGATTTACAATGCCAAATTTCAGCACTTTTGAGTATGCAAAATGTATCAGTGATAATTTTAGCACTATTTCAAAGGTCCACATGAACATGCTAGTAGCAGGACAGGGTAAAATGCTAATGTCTGTTGTGTTCCCATTGTGTGGTATAGAAGTAGGGCAACAGAAACTTAAAGGGAGATTAAACACTAAACAAATGCTAGACAGAATTACACATTCAAAGAAAAGATAAGTCTGATAATTACATGTATATACATTTTTTAAAGGTTCATTAGCTGTTTAAATATTGACAAAATAAGTGTAAAGTTTTAGTGTCTATAAAACAATGGGAGCTGCCATGTTGTAACTTAGGTTAGCTTCTCTGCTGTGGCCGATTAGGGACAGTTATAAATAGGTCACTGGAGTGTGCAGCCAATGGCTGTGTGGAATACAACAATGTTCTGCACTTCCATTTTTAACAGGAACTGAAAAGCTCACAATTTCAGAATGGAATTATAGGAAATGGGGACAAAATAAATAATGAAAGTATATTGCAGAGTTTATATATATATATATATATATATATATATATATATATATATATATATATATATATATATATATATATATATATAAAATCATTTAATATTACTATTTCAAAGTGTTTAATATCTCTTTATATGCCCTCAGTGGCAACATAGCAGAGTTAAAGTGAAAGTCAATTCTAGCGTTTGTGAAACGCTAGGATTGACCATTGAAACAAATAATGTGGACTTTCATTCATGAAGTTTAATATACTTCATGCAGAATGCTCCTTCATTTGTTTCAAGCGTAGCCGCACTGAGATGCTAAGGCAGCCCACGGCAGAACGCTATTTTGCTAAGAGGTGACGTTTCACAAACGCTAGGATTGACTTTCGCTTTAATGAAAGAGTATTAGCATGTTACTTTATCCTTTCTTTTGAGTCTGCATGTCAGAGCAACCCATAAGCGATTTCTATGGCATTCTTATTATGCAGAATTGTTAACACAATACTGACTTATAAACCAATTGTAATATATCTTACAATCATCCTCTGTCTATACAAGAGCTTTCCAAAATTTTCATGTTGGTGACACACTTTTTTAGACCTACATCATTTTGCAACACAGTAATTCAGTTGTACTAGCAAACAGGAGGTTAAACTAACTTGTTTTAAGAGATACAGACACGTACATAAATTATATAATAACTAAATATATTTACAAGTAACAGTATGTATGAGCAAGAATTAAAAATTTTTGATAACACCAATAACTACTTACTATTTTAATGGGATGTATGAGGTTGATGGGATGATGCATTTCATCATCAAGCATTTTCAGGGATAGGCAAGGTGTCCGTACACGGACACTGGTGTCTGTGACTGGCCCTTGCAGTGTCCGCAACCGGTTTTGCGGTGGGGAAGGAGGAGTAGGACAGATCAATGCTTGTCCTGACTCCTCTTTGACGCAACCGGCAGCACGTTTTGCGGGGTTGGGGCCGTACCCATGGGACACCGCCTAGTAGTGGGAAAGTGAGTGAGAGACAGGGAAGAAGCAAGACTACTCTGATAAACCTTACCTAACCAAATAGGTAACCAACCATGATGATCATGCGATTAACATCAATGTGGGTGAGTTTGGTTAGGAGTTGCAGACTCTCAATACAACAGAAAAAAAAGAAAAGGTTAGAATTTTGAAACCATTTTATACTAGTATACCACAAGCAGTCTTTATATAAATGTTGTTTTAAACTTGTTTGATTAGATGACTAATTTGTACTTGTGGAACTAGACCAGGGGCAACCAACAAGCAGCCCATTTGACAGTAAAGTGCCGCTCTCCTGACTTATAGAAACTAAGAATGTGTTGGCAGATAGGAACCATTCAGCCCATCTAGTCTGTCCAATTTTCTGAATACTTTTATTAGTTCCTGGCCTTATCTTATACCTAGCATAGCCTTATACCTATCCCATGCATTTTTAAACTTGTTCACTGTCTCTACCACGTCTGCTGGATGGCTATTCTACCATGCACCCACTACCCTCTCGGTAAAGAGAGTGTTTTTTGATGTTTTTAATTTGAAATGTACCTTGGTGTCCTTCACTAAGATCTGTACTTTGCAAAATGTCCACCACAGACTTGGTCCATGCCTATCCCTGAGCATTTTTAAGATTCAACTTCTTATCCATATATCAGAAAGAGTGGGGATGTGTTAAGGAGCGCCTAATGGAAGGCTGGGTCTAAAAGAAGGTGTGTGAACTGAAATATGTCAGCACAATGAAAAAATCTTAAAATTACCCAAATTTACAAGAGTAATGTAACAAATAGTTATCAAGTTTAATAAAACATATAGTTATCAAGTTTAATAAAACATATAGTTATCAAGTGTTATATAACATGTAATATCAGCAGGTGATCACAAGTTTAAAAAGCTAAAAGTATATGGATCCATAATACTTAGTAAAAACCGTCCATAATGACATAATGCAGGTTCAATAACAAAGAATTAAAAAATCAGGTATGAAAAATAATAGCAATAAAACAATGCAATAGAACAGTGCACAATATGATACAGTGAGCGATTACTGTATAATGATGTTAAATATAAAACAGAGAAAAGGGGGACAAGGGTCGTGGGACCAGGGAAAAAAATGTATACCAAAGAAAAAATGTATACCAAAAAATGTGTGCATACCAAAAAATATATATGGGTAACTATGTCATTGATAGAAAATTTAAAAAATAATAGAAAAAATAGAAAATAAAAAATAAGTGGAAGTCCAAAAGATAAAACAAAGTAAAAGTCAATTATAATGTCCTCGTGATCCAAATGTCAATCCAAAATCCTGTGCATCAATTCAAATGTGAATGTGAAGAATCCAGTGTAGACAAAACAGAAATGTCATAAGTCAAATAATCAAAAACGCTGTGAACACTAGTTAGCAATAGTGTATGCAACCAAACTTCATAAAAAAGAGTGATGAAAAAACCATAAATACAAAATAAGAACAAACTAAAATCCTGTGAAAAAACTAAAATCCTGTGAAAAAATATATTTGAAGTGATCCAATCCCTGTAAAAAAAGAAAAATGCAACATAGGGCAATAGGTTTAAAATAGGTTTACAATAATAAGAATAAAACTCACCATATATGCCAACGCGTTTCGGCCCACCAATAGGGCCTTTTTCAAGACTGAAATATTTTGGCTATATATTTTGATGATTAACAATGATTTGACTTGATAAGTGTGAATAATTATTAGTTCTAGTCCCTTACAGATGTTCTGTCCTAGAATAGAGAAGTTTAAAAGATAAATTCACAAAAAAAATATTGCATATTTTAAGGTATTAATTTATTTGTTGTATCTGCCCTTTATTTTTATTAAACCCCTTATAATAAAATTTAAAAAAAATACAAAACTTCTGCTTTTGAAACATGCATTTTACAACATCTCAAAAACTTGGTAATACAATTGTAATGCAGTTATGTATAGCTATGGGTGTACAAAAAGTAAGCATAAAGTTGTAGCTATACTTTAACAGTCTGTGTGCCGTTTGTTTCTTAAAAAAAAAAAAGGAATTTTCAAAGGTTAGGTAATATGATGTTATAGAATCATAGTGTTACTACTGTAACTATAACAAGGTCACAGAAAGAAATACATCTCTGTCAATACCATGATCATTTGAGGATTATACTAATTTAATGGAGACCTTTGCTCTAAAAAAAAGAGACTTTTACAACATTCTCTGGTTATGATTAGTGTCCCAAGCAACAGAAAGTCCCTCTCTAGGGCAGATGACCTTGAGTGATATTTGCATAAAGAAAAGAGGAATTAAAAGCAATTTAGGTGATAACAGGATTATTGTAATGAAAAAACAGCTCCCTGAGAGACTAAATGCATCTCTCATCTCACCAGTGTATGCAGGCAGAGTAAGTTTTAGTGCAGAAAATATTATTAACACTTTAAACATGTCTAGATTTTATTTTTTTCATTTTATCACTTTATGTTCTTCTTAGTAAACTCTATGCTAGCATGACTGGATGCAGTTGTTTTGTGTATATATTTATTTATAAATAGTTATCAGCAACTGGTAATGCATATAAATATATTGTTTTAAATTACATCATTTAAATAATGTATATAAATATTACAATATATATATATATATATATATATATATATATATATATATATATATATATATATATATATATATATATATATATATATATATATATATATATATATATAAATATATATATATATATATATATAAATATTGGCATATTGGAGGAACATTGCAAAGTTTATTAATTGGTTGTGAGGAGATAAGAATTCGCTAGACAGCAGCAGCAAACTTTGTAAAAGTGCGGGAAGCCGCTGTCAAGCAGACTCAGGAGCGCGGATTAGTCCGTCTTAAAAAAAAAATCAAGTTGGGTGAAACCGTTAACGATTTGTGGCTTACGTTCTCGAGGTCAACAATTTTTTTTCTCAGCTTATCGTAAGCGTCTCCATTTTCGTACCCAGTCCCAATACAACTAATAAAGCGTTGTAATGAAGTTCAGGAGATATGTATAAAGGTAAAAAAACACGCGCTTTCGTCAGCAGGTTCCATAGTGTAGCGGTTATCACGTCTGCTTTACACGCAGAAGGTCCTGGGTTCGAGCCCCAGTGGAACCATTTTTCTTTATTATTAATTTTTATTTGTAATTAATTATTGATTTATTTTTCATTGCTTTTAAACATACATATCTTATTTGTAATTGATTGCAACACTATAATTTTGTTTTTAATGTGGAACATAGTAATATACCTATATTAATTAAAGTAACTGCATATATCTTTCGCTAGCTATCAATATATATTACTGTAACTTGCATTGCAGTTTATGAGTTTTTAATGTTAGAGGTATAAGATTTGTTATTTATTTATTTTAACCGAATCATGTTTCCTGTTTCAGTAATGGTACAAGTAAAGGAACAAAATATTTGGTCTCTGTAATATTAAAGATATTTGTGATATAAATATACACCCAGCTAACAATGTTTACTAAATTATCACTTATAAATGTTATGTACTATGCTCAGCTTCCACGGCAGGCAATATGCCCAAAATTCAAATTCTCACAAAAAGCAGATCGTACTCTGAATGTCACTGAAATAACCTGAAACAGCTACTTTGATTTCAGAAGAAACACATGAGAAGATTTTAGAGTCTGTATCTTTTTTGAGCTCAAAATTTATGATGTTTAAATAGGTAATGTTTCTTTCTTTTAAAAGCGAACATTTTAATTTGTAATATAATGCTTTCATTTTAGAAACAAATACACTTTCCTGTGAAAGTTGCCCCTATCAGCCAGTGAAAAATAAATACTAGGTATAAGTTAAACACAAATATACATTTCTTAGATTCATTCTAAATTTAAAAGGGCATTGTGCAAAATTATATGGTACTATTCAGGGTAGCCCACACTTTTTTTGTGTTGGGAGCTACTTTTCAAATGATCTACCCACTAAAAAAAGCACACCCAAAAAAATACATTAAAATCCAAACCTGGTTTTTTTAACCCTTTCACTACAGAGACTTTCAGACAAAAACTTGCCCAAAACCAGAGAATTTTTAGCATTTTTCACTCCATTTCAGGAGTGAAATTTTAAATTTTTGTATATTTTAAATATACAAGTATATGTATATGATTATATACATATTAACACATAAATATATATGTATATAAGCACACAGTTCCAATAGAAATTTGCCTGTTTGCAGACACATGATAATTTAGCACTCCACTTGTAATCTAGTCCTAAAAGTTGACACTTATTTTGTCAATATTTAAACAACTAATTAAACTTTATTCTCAGACCAATCTTTTCTTTGACTGCATCGTTCTATCTAGCATTTTTTTAGTGTTTAATGTCCCTTTAAATACATACATTTTGGTTGTCATTACTAGTAGTGCAAAAATTCTCAAAAAAATTGAAGCAATCAATATTTGCACTATAATATCCCATTAATTATGTTTTGATTAACTTTTTTTTTCATGGAAAAATATGTTTAACATGGTTAATGAATGCTCATATTTTTGTTTAACATATGCACAGTTAGATAACACATAACATAACTAAAAATGACATTTCACTCAAATCTGTGCCCCTCCGCTCTATAATTTGCACGCCTGTATGGACACACACCTTTAGCCATACTAATAGACTATATTAATATAATATAATTAACATTAGGTGTTAAATGTATCCTAGGATGCCACTCGTTGAATGAACTATATAGTCTTAAAATATGAAAATGCAAATGGAAGAAGATATTAATATAACTAGCACAATTAGCTGACAGAGATAACTAATTTGTCTAATTTTAAAATAATATATTCTAGTGTGTGTGTGTATGCATGTGTGTTTGTGTAAAAAATTGTATTAATAGTGTTTACCCATCTGCTATATGCGATTATGAGACATACTGGTGTGTGCATCCCTCAAATCTTTTATGAGTTATTTATAGACTTCTAATTTTTACAGAATCTTCCCACTTCATCAACAAATTTTATTCAGCATTTTATATGTGATCAAATGGCATACAAAGCAGCAGGTTCCATAGTGTAGTGGTTATCACGTCTGCTTTACACGCAGAAGGTCCTGGGTTCGAGCCCCAGTGGAACCACTTTTAACTCTAACAGGTAATTAGGTGAAAAATCTGTAATTTATGTAAAGTGTTGACAAATTTAACAGCTCGAAGATCATAGAAAACAGCAATAAACCACCATGATCTTTACAGTGCATGTTAAAAAACTAGCAGAGTCAAAATTAAAAGTTGCATGATTCAGATAGGGCATGCAATTTTAACCTCTTCAGAAATAGAGCCTTTTTTTTTTTTATTTATCTATAAATACTATAATGATCTAGGTCACTGTTTTTTAAACCTGTCCTCAAGGCCTCCCTAACAGGTCAGATATTCAGGATTACCTTGGATGAGAGCAGGTAAAATAACCATGATTACTAATCAGCTGATTATTTCACCTGTGCTTTAGTTCAGATATCCTCAAAATCTGTCCTGTTAGGGAGGCTGAGGAAAAAGTTTGAAAACCAGTGATCTAGGCCCATTTTGATATATGTGATGCCACTATTTGGGTGACAAATCCGATCAAATTAAAAAAAAAAAGTTTTCGCAAATACTGCAGTCATAAGACAAATGGTTGTAATAGCTTCTCTTGGGTTCCCTTTGTTCAGAAACAGCAGACATGCACGGCTTTGCAATAAGAATTTGGCAATTAGAAGGCCGCAAATTGCAGCACAGCACCGACTTCTGAAATTCCTGGCAGTGAAGGTGTATATAAGTTAACTTAAAAGGTTAATTTTTGCTGTAGTGTAGAGATTATCCTCCCATTTTACACCTCCCACCCCCTGATCCCTACCTGATCCCTCCCAAACAGCTTTCTTCCCTCCTCCCCCCACTGGTCACCACCATCTTAGGTATTGGCAGACAGTCTGCCATTATGCAGTTTAGTTCACCAGATGTGTTTACCTAGCTCCCAGTAGTGCATTGCTGCTCTGGAGCTGACTTTAAAGGGATACTAAACACATATTTTTTTCTTTCATGATTCAGATAGAGCATGCAATTGTAAGCAACTTTTAAATGTACTCCTATTATCAATTTGTCTTTGTTTTCTTGGTATCTTTATTTGAAAAAGCAGGAATGTAAAGCTTACAAGACGGCCCAAATGTAGCCACCAATCAGCAAGCGCTACCCAGGTGCTGAACCAAAGATGTGCCAGCTTGTAAGCTTACAGTCCTGCTTTTTCATATAAAGATACCAAGAGAATGAAGAAAAATTGAGTAAATTAGAAAGTTGCTTAAAATTGCATGCTCTACTTGAATCACTTAATAAAAAAATTGGGTTCAGGATCCCTTTAAAGGGACAGTAAACATAGAAAATAATGTTATATAATTCTGCACATAGTGCATAATTATATAACATTATATTAGTGCTAGAGTTATATAGCTTAATATTGCCTGCAAAGTTTTATTAAAAAATAATGTTTTCCTGCTCTGTCTGACAGCGGGAGTGAGCTGCACTGAGTGTAATGGCGCGGTCGGGCCGGGCTGTGACTAGACAGCTGGCCAGATGTGCTCTGTGTAAAAACCAGACCCGCTCAGAAGAGCACAGAGAGTGGGTCTGGAAAACACAATTTTTTAATAAAACTTTGCAGGCAATATTAGGTTATATAACTCTAGCACTAATATAATGTTATATAATTCTGCACTATGTGCAGAATTATATAACATTATTTTGTATGTTTACTGACCCTTTAAGTATGTGTTTTATCCCTTTGCATAGGGTTAAACACACAGTTAAATACAAGAAACAGTTATAATACAATGCTCTAACATATTGCAGCATTTTCTTTTTGCACTTGTATATCCCTGTAAATAATAATGAAACATTTCATACATTTTAACTTACGCAAGCAAAACTGTTTACAAGCAGTGTATGTGAAGGTTGTGTATTTAGCCTTATCACACGTGTGTAATGTGCCTATGAGTACCTATACAGAGTAGTAGTGTGGTATATACATTTCACACACTAGAGGTTTTAGAGCACTGGTTTTCAAACCTATCGTCAGGCCTCCCCAACAGGCCAGGTTTTCAGGATTACCTTGGGTGAGAGCAGGTAAAATAACAACCATGTTCACTAATCAGCTGAATATTTCACCTGTGCTCTAGTTCAGATATCCTCATGTGGGCTGTTAGGGAGGTTTGAGGACAGGTTCGAAAACCAGTGGTTTAGAGGCTTCAGTGCTCTCAGCGCTTTGTTATCCTGATGATGTCACATGCAATGAAGAAGCAGCTGCAGATGTGGGAGATGGAAGCGTAAGTAAAATCCAGGGATAGGCATGAGCCAAGGCTGTGGCGGACATTTTCTAAAGTAAAGACCTTTAGTGAAGGACACCAAGGTACATTTACAATTAAAACTATTATTTTATAGTGCTGAATGTTATTATACTGATGCAGATACCACTGATCCTATAACCAGCCCTTGTCTGACTATACCCATGTGCCAATGTCTGTGTCTTTGTATAGAGTTGGGTGTTATTATACAGATGCAGAAGATACACATCCAGTATTTCACTCAGGCTTTATTTATTCCATAACTTATCACCCAATATTGCTAGCAGTCTCTTGAACTAATTTTATTCACACTAAATATTTTCCCTTTCCTATTATTTAATCAGAAAGAAAAGATATACTAAGGTTATGAATCACAACCTTACTATATCTTTTCTTTCTATTTAAATACTACTTATAATAAACCTCAGGTGCTGGTTAAAGTGCTTTACCTTTGCATATAAAGCGAATCTTCCCTCTCTCTCTGTCTCAATCAGAGTCATTTTCAGGTACTAAGCGGCATCATGTGGGAGTGGCCACAACCCTGCGAAACGTGCCACCACGTGTGTTAAGGAGGAGTCAGGACCAGTATCTGTCTTACTTCTCCCTCCTCAGAGCAAAATTGGCGGCGGACACTGCAAGGGCCAGTCACGGACACCAGTGTCCGTGTACGGACACCTTGCCTATCCCTGGTAAAATCTCATTCCTCACAGAACACAGGGGAATGTTTAAACCTTCATTTTAGTGAAAGGCCTCATATTTATATAGAATACAACTGATGCCTCCTTCATAGAAACATAGATTTTGACTGCATATAAGAACCAAAATGCCCATTGAGTCTGAGCATAATTTTTTTTATCAATTGTAAGAATAGCCTTAAAGGGACAGTAAACACTAAATACATTTCATGCAAACTACTCTAATTATGGGTTCTGCCATTTTAGTACCTATGTTTCATTATAGGTATCTGAAGGAGAGTTGCTGCACATGCACAAACATATCAACACTGGAATGTAGTGAAATACAGACTTGAACATGGCAGCACCCATTACTAGAAGGAGGCGGAAAATTACCTAAATACTATGCTCATAAAATATATTTAGTGTTTAATCCATTAAAACACCTATTGCTTTTGTGTAAAAAGTTGTGTTTGTCCCATGCTGTTTAGAGAAGTAAAAAAAAGAAAAAGTAAAAAAAGTGTGTGTGTGTATATATATATATATAAAACATAGGTTTTCAAAGTGATGCAACTCAAATACCTGGTTTTGATTACAGAATTTGCTGTGTGGTCTCTCTAAGAAGCATATTGCAAAAATTGACAGTACTGAACTACACCATAAGAAATAGTATCAAGGTGGTGTTAAAAAATAAAATTAATTTGAATGCAGTGTAAAAATGCATGTGTGACAAAACTACATATCACAGTATTATATACGACTACAAAAATACCCAATACCCAATAGCTGTTCAAATAATATCCAAATAAAACAAAAAAACTTGCCTGGCCAGACTTGGAATAAGCACAATTTTTTACACAAAATCGAAAGATTTCATTCATATTTATATGTATCATAGACATTCTTGAATAACACATATAATTAAATAAATCAGCAGCCTATCAGCTACATAATGCTACAGGTATCACACATCTCTATCTATCTTATTGATCTATCTTTCTATCTATCTATCTATCTATCTATCTATCTATCTATCTATCTATCTATCTATCTATCCTGACATATTATGTTTCCATAAGGCCTCGGCGTGCAACCATCTAAAAAAACTTCTCTTTTAAGGTAAGACAACAAGTTTATATTATTTAGAAGTTAATGTTTAAGAAAACAATCTGTAATTGTACTGCTTACATGTAAAACTAAACTCAGGAAAGCTGTCCAAATGGATACATACATAGCAACATTATTAAAATCTGCCTGGCCTGTAGCTGTCGAAAAAGTGTTTAACCCTTTAAGGACAAGGCAATTTTTCAATTTCTTACCCTTAAAGGGATACTAAACCCAAATGTTTTCTTTCACGATTCTGATAGAGTATGCAATTTTAAGCAACTTTCTAATTTACTCCTATTTATCAATTTTTCTTTGTTCTCTTTTTATCTTTATTTGAAAAGGCAGGAATGTAAGCTTAAGAGCCGGACCATTTTTTGTTCAGCACCTGGGTAGTGCCTGCTGATTGGTGGTTAAATGTAGCAAACCAATCAGCAAGCTCTACCCAGGTGCTGAACCAAAAATGGGCTGGCTCCTAACCATACTTTTCTGCTTTTTCAAATAAAGATAGCAGTAGAACAAAGAAAACTTGATAATAGGAGTACATTAGAAAGTTGCTTAAAATTGCATGCTCTATCTGAATCTTTTTTATAAAAAATGATGAAAAAATTGAAAAAAACACACTTTTTCTAACTTTGAGCCCCCAAATCTGTTACACATCTACAACCACCAAAAAACACCCATGCTAAATAGTTTCTAAATTTTGTCCTGAGTTTAGAAATACCCAATGTTTACATGTTCTTTGCTTTTTTTGCAAGTTATAGGGCAATAAGTACAAGTAGCGCTTTGCTATTTCCAAACCATTTTTTTTTTCAAAAATAGCGATAGTTACATTGTAACACTGATATCTGTCAGGAATCCCTGAATATCCCTTGACATGTATATATTTTTTTTTAGTAGATAACCCAAAGTATTGATCTAGGCCCATTTTGGTATATTTTATGCCACCAATGCGATCAAATAAAAAAAATTCTTCACTTTTTCACAAACTTTTTCACAAACTTTAGGTTTCTCACTGAAATTATTTACAAACAGCTTGTGCAATTATGGCACAATTGACACATTGGGTAAATGCTTCTCTGGGATCCCCTTTGTTCAGAAATAGCAGACTTTTATGGCTTTGGCATTGCTTTTTGGTAATTAGAAGGCCGCTAAATGCCGCTGCGCACCACACATGTATTATGCCCAGCAGTGAAGGGGTTAATTATGGAGCTTTTAGGGAGCTTGTATGGTTAATTTTAGCTTAAGTGTAGTGGACAACCCAAAGTAATGATCAAACAAAAAAAATTGTTACATTTTTCATAATTTTAGGTTTCTCACTGAAATTATTTACAAACAGTGCAATCATGTCACAAATGGTTGTAAATGCTTCTCTGGGATCCCCTTTGTTCAGAAATAGCAGACATATATGGCTTTGGCATTGCTTTTAAGTAATTAGAAGGCCGCTAAATGCTGCTGCGCACCACACGTGTATTATGCCCAGCAGTGAAGGGGTTAATTAGGTAGCTTGTAGGGTTAATTTTAGCTTTAGAGTAGAGATCAGCCTCCCGCCTGACACATCCCACCCCGTGATCCCTCTCAAACAGCTCTCTTCCCTCCTCCAACCCACAATAGTCCCCGCCATCTTGAGTACTGGCAGAAAGTCTGCCAGTACTTAAATAAAAGGCCTTTTTAAAAAAAATAATAATAATTCTATTTCTGCATTGCGCTACTCGTGGGGAATGCAGAAATAGCGCGATTGCAGCAGAGAGAATCCCAGGACTGCAGTGACATACAGGGATACAGGGTACGACGTTGGTCGTTAAGGGGTTAAACCCTTTATAGGGACACTCAAATCAAAATTAAACTTTCATGATTCAGATAGAGCAGGGAATTTTAAATAACTTTCCAATTTACTTCTATTAAAAAAAAATGTGCACAGTCTTTTTATATTACACTTTTTTGAGTCACCAGCTCCTACTGAGCATGTGCAACACTTTACAGAATATAAGTATATGCATTTGTGATTGGCTGATGGCTGTGTCGTGAGTGAGCTTGTCTCAGGTGCAGTAATAAAGAGGTCCAGACCAGATATTTATCAAACAAGGGCTCACCTCAGGAGAGGTAATCTTTATTACACTGTTGCAACAGTGTCCCAGAACAAAAAACAGCAACGCAAGACTAACACATTTTCATATACATGCATTTTTATACTATTACAGTAACTTACAAAGCAGAGAGCTAATTGGCTGATAATGATTGGCCAATAAATCTCACATGATTAGTGGTTACTAGGAAAGGAAGAAAAAAAACAGGTCCTCTATATTAAAATTTGGGAGATATGTTTTCTTGGAATGTGACCAGAGGCTAGCTGGCTAATTGGATTGAGAAGTTGATACTGTACAGAGAAGCCTTGGATTTTACCTTGAGTTTCAGATATTTAGAAAACTTTGTATGGGAGAAGCCATAACTTTAAGATGTACTGATATATACTTTTTAGGCTAAAAGTAAGTTGTTAAAGATACATTACTTATTAGGTCAGGAGTGAATTGCTGGAAAATACAGAAGTAATATATCTGCAGTTTCAGAGAAGAGTTCAGTAAAAGAAAAGGAAAAGTTTGGTTAAACATATAAAATAATGAAAATAGAATAAGCAGCTCATAACATTCCCCCCTTTGATCGCAAACGTCAAAGTGCTGCGATCACAAAAACTTAATGTGACTCATGGCGGTTTGACAATTACAATCACAATGCTATTAGTACATGGGTGCTCGCGTCCAAGATGGTTCACAGGACTACAAGAGGGTAAGCAAAAACAAGGTAGGAGTGAAGTTATTAGGTAGTAGGCAATTCCGCTATTACCGGACGCTAATCGCCATCGGGTGGAGTAGACAACTACCTAAACATTCCTATGCTGTAAATGTGTGTGTGGCATGACATATGTGTGTGGCGTGACATAGTGTAGAAACATCCCCTCCCAGATTTATTAACAACAATTAACAATCCCCATCATTCTTGCAGAGTTGATAACGAATAGTGGGTTATCAGGCAGTATCATGGCATGTTTGGGAGGTGAAGGAATTCTGCACCTGTGAAGGAAATATAGAGAGTGTAAGTATAAGGTAATGCAATATGAAATCAAAATAAAACAATACAGAAAGACAATGAAGAAATAGAAACCACCAGGGAGGGAAAAAGGAGTGGGTTATGGGTATACAGGCTACGACCGGGGTGGCCATCAAGGTAGATGATGGTCCATGGTCTCTCCGTGGCCAGTTTCCCAATGTAGGAAAGTTCTAGACGATCCCAGGGACGTAGTGCATCCTGCATAGGGATAAGACAGGGAATTTTAGGGCACAGCTGGTGGGTAGACAATAAAATTGTAAGATCAAGAGGTCAAAAGAGACATAGAGTAGGAGAGAAGTAGGTGAACTCAGAAGAAATCAGGGTCAAGAGAGATCTCAACATGGTGGGGAGATTCAAAACAGATAGAGGGAAACAAGTATTTGGGAGAAGAATGAGACACAGTGAAAACATTCTTGCATGTAGAGATTAGACCAGGTACACATTGTATACAGCAACACATCAGGATAAGGCATACTATAATAACAATGCCATACAGAAAAAGGCAGTGTAACCATCCCAAATTAGGTAGCCAATCAAAGAGATGGTTAAAAATACCTCCAAGGCCAAATTTGTCATCAATCACATCTTGGACATCCTGGGATAGGGACCTAATAACTGTGAGATGGTGACTCAAATTAAGTGATTGATCAGTAACATAGGTACAACATTCTTTGCTCACAAGACTACACCCCCCTCCCCTCCTTGGGATGCCAGGAGGTAATCAAGGGCCATCCTATTCTGCAATGCTAGTTGTCTAAGCTGCTTCAACTCTTGGGCCACACTCTGAACAACTCCTGCACTCTCATTCATGAAGGTCTGTAGTGTCACAGATAACATGATGATGTCCTGATGATTCAGGTAGACACCAACGGCCGGGAGGATAGCTCGACCAGTTGAATCTCCAGCATACTGTTGGACAAGGGGGGGCAGCAAGCTTTCAGATTCACGTTTATTGCGAATTGGGCCCAAGGGCAGCGTGGGGACAACACGGATGGCTGGGGTTACCACACCCAGGAAGCAGATGGCTGTAGAGTTACCAGGGAGGACTGACACCGCTGTCTGTCCACATATCAATACAACCCAGGGGGTGGTCTGCTGAGGAAAGATTGTACAAGGGATGGGGAAACAAAAGTACAATTGGGGCCCTGGAGGAAACAAAAAAAGTGCAGTGAGATTATGATTCACAGTCAGGATCATTCCAGAGAAATTTACCAGCTGGAAATGAGTGCCATTACTGGAGATTACATACTCACATAGGGAGGCACCCAACCGCGCCGTACCTTGGCCAATTTCCCTGCAGATAGTACCATATGAGGTGCCTCCCAAAGAGATAAAATTACCTGATGGGTTGAACAATGGTGTACCTGGAGGAATAAAAGTAGACAAATCAAAGGTAAACAAATCAACATTAATACCCATAAGAGGAATACTCCTCTTATGATGAGTGGGAATGCGAGCACAAATATAACAATTGCCCTCTGTGTGATTGGCTATAGTTTGGAGTAGGACAACGTGTGAGTTTAGTCCCCATTCACCTAAAGAATAGTTCTCTGTGGACAATTGGGCATTAGGTAAATTATCATTATGGGGGAAAGAATTGTGGGGGTAAATAGGGGTTGTGGCAATTGTAGTTACAGGGGAACGTCAAGCAAGAAGGGGTGACTTTCATTTCTCAGCTACCCACTTCATAATTTTCAAACCACATTCACTAGTGGGGCTATGCAAATAGACTGGATAACAAACCCCTTAGGGCCTTTAAATACGAACTTTGAGTATAATTACTTGTTGAGTGCAGCTAGTAGTAGGAGGAAAAACTGCCACAGATACAAGGTTACCAGAACAAGAGTATTTAGTAAAGGGGTTAGGACAAACACACTGACCAGAAGACACATATTGGGAAGAGAGCATGGTCAAAAGTGTGACACAAAACAAAGGAGACATATTGAGGGATGTTACTCAAGATATCAACAGAGGAGTGAGACAATGAAAATAAGAGAAAGACAGATCTTTCAGTTTCACTCATTCAGCTAGTGAGATTTCACTATTTCTGGTTAGTCTGAGTTTCAAACCCAGAAGGGTCTGAATTAACCAATCGTCGTCAGGGGTCTTGGTTACCCCTTCTTCAGAGGCCTTGGTTGCCCCAGCTTCTTCTTTCTTTGGCTTGTTGCAGGCTGCTTCTTTGTCTGGGCTGTATCTTTTACACCTGGAGTAGTGGATCCAAGAGTCGACCTCAGCAACTTTAATAGCTGTTGGAGTAGTCAGCAAAACCAGGAAGGGACCTTTCCAGAGAGGCTGCAGTGGCTTTTTTTGATAGGTCTGGACTAAAATGAAGTCACCTGACTGGAAGGGATGTGCAGTCATGTCCAATGGCAAAGACTGAGAGAAAGAGACATGTCTGTGGAGAGAATGTCTGCAGTTGCAAAAGATAAGCAGTTAGTTATACATCACCTACTGCAAGGTCAGGCAGGTGTAAGGTGTTGGCACTATACAAAGGAGGTGGCCTACCAAACAATAGTTCATATGGTGAGAGCTTGAGGGTCCCCCTATGGTTTGTGTGAGTCCCAAACAGTGCTAGGGGCAAAGCATCTACCCATTTAAGGCTTACTTGAGAACACATTTTTGCAATAGTCTGTTTTAGGGTCTGGTTCTTTCTTTCCACTTGGCCTGAGCTTTTCTGGATGCCAAGGGGTATGGAGATGCCAAGGAAAGCCTAAGGCTAATGTCAGTTGCTGAATAATATTACTTGTGAAATGTGTTCCTCTGTTAGATTCAATTACTCTGGGAGGCCAAACCTGGGTATGAGTTCTTTTAGCATTCACTTGGCAACTTCTTGGACTTTCACAGTTCTTGTAGGAAAGGCCTCGACCCATCCAGTAAGTTGGTCCACTATCACAAGTAAATGTTTGAAACCCCTACAGGGAGGTATGTCAGAAAAGTCAATTTGTAAACATTCAAAAGTTTCAAATGCCCATGGGCATCCGCCTGGTGGGCCTTTAGGTTCCCCCCTTGGATTGAATTGAGCACATCTCACAATTCAATACAACCCATTTTGCAGCTTGATGGGGGGGGGGGGCAGAGTTGTGTGGTACCTCAGTGTGTTTGGTTATGCAGAAAGGATAGCATAAGAGAGAGGTGTGGTTGAGGTAGAGCAGGGCATCGATCTGGAGTGGACCAGATACCAAAAGAGTCACAGGTAAGACCAAGAATAGTCCAGAGGTGAACAGTTTGTTCAGGAAGAGAAGTGTAAAGAGAGACAATGTAGTGTAAATGGCAGAGAAGCTGCATGCTAAGCAATTTGATCAGCATAACTATTACAAAGTGAAATGGGTTCCTGTGAGTGGGTGTGTGCTTTGCAATGCATGACAGAGATGGAAGTGGGTAAATGGATTGAGTCAAGGAATGCAGAAGCTTGTGGTGCATTGGCAATTTGGGTACCAGCAGAAGTTAGAAAACCCCTTAATTTCCATAATTGACCAGTGGCATATACAATCCCTAAAGCATATTTACTATCAGTGTAAATGTTTACTGACCTGTCCTTTGAGAGCTGACAAGCAAGTGTGAGTGCATGTAGCTCAGCCGCTTGGGCACTGTAGTGAGATGGGAGGGGCTCGGCCTCTATAACAGAATCTGTCATGACTACAGCAGAAACATTCACCATCCTCAAACTTCCATCACAGAACAGTGTCCAATCCAGGTTAGGTAGAGGCACATCAGAGAGGCCATCCCTTAGTTTGGATTAAAAGAGAGATACAGATAAACAGTCATAGTGTGGGGTACCATCATCAGGTAGAGGTAACAAAGTTGCTGGGTTGAGAGAGGTACAGTAGATGATAGTGATATTAGAAGGTACAAGAAGCAATGTCTCATACCTAGTGAGACGTTGGTTTAAAAAAAATGTTGTGTATTTGTCTGACTGAGTAAGAGGTGTACTGCGTGTGGCACATAAATGTGTAAAGAATGTCCCTGTACAAGCTCCTTTCCTCTATTTTGGCATTTGAAATAGCTGATTTAGTCTGTGGTATACCCACCTATAGTAAAAGTTTTATACTGGAGTCTCATCTATCAATCAGCCTAAGTAAACAAGCCAGTAATAAGAAACCACACTCACAGGGGTGCAGGATAGTTAAATATACTAGTGCTGAGCATACAATAAACTTCATTTTCTTTCTCTGTAAATATTTTTTGAAATCTCAGATTTTATATCAGTTTGCCTATACCCCTTTAAATATTTTTTTTTCCTGCCTTCTGTGCATAGCACTTGCTCCACCCCCTGACTCGGTGTTGAGCAGTGAGCAGTTTTTTTTTTAGAGCTTGAATACATTCAGGTCAGTGATATCTCTCAGTTTGCAACTTATTTGAAGAGAAAAAGAAAATGTTTGCATCATGCAATCCACTCCTGTATTAGAACAGACTTTTACACAGACCTGTATGTATTCAACTCAGAAGTCAAATCCACATCGGCATGAAGCCTCAATCAGCTGGAAAGCAAATGTAATTCTTTTTTTTTTTTTCACTGTTAGTCTCACGGATTTTATATTATACTGAATATATATACAAGGAAAGGTCTGCACAAGGTGATTATGTAAGCAAACTATTGTAAAACAAACTAAAGTAAAAATATAGAAAATCATCCAGGTCTTATGCAATTATTATGCTCCCAGAGACAGGACCAGTAAACACAGCAGATTTGCATAATCAACAAATGCAAGATAACAAGACAATACAATAGCATTTAGTCTGAATTTCAAATGGGTAGTAGATTCTTTTCTAACACATTTCTAAGTTATGTATATTTCCACTCCCCCTGTACTATGTGATAGCAATCAGCCAATCACAAATGCATATACGTATAGTCTGAGTTCTTGCACATGCTCAGTAGGAGCTGGTGACTCAAAAAAAAGTGTAAATATAAAAGACTGTGCACATTATTTTTAATGGAAGTAAATTGGAAAGTTGTTTAAAATTACATGCTGTATCTGAATCATGGAAATTTTATAAAACCTGAGTGTCCCTTTAAATGTAAAGTGTGGGGAGTGATATTTAAATTTATATTGTTAGCTGCCGATTATTTTTTATACTATGCAGCTTGTATAACAAGTCATTGAAAATACATTAATATAAAAACAATTTTACAGTGTACTGTCCCCATAAGGGCTGACCATTTATCATGTATATTACATATTCAACCTTATTGTCTTATTTACCATCAAAACTCCACCTCCCCACCGCATCGCAACCTGCATATACTTAAATATTTATTGCAAAAGAAACAGACCCAAATACATACATCTAATGACACACAGTCCATAATACAGCAAAGAAGCAGAACTCCAATGGCAAACAAGACAAGTTTTTTTTTACCTTATTTTATCTTTTCCACAAACATACTTAACCCATTTATCATATACAAGAAAAACTCTCATATTTACTAGAGCGTGACAAAAATCCCACACACCATCGCACTTTCCTTAGTTACTTCACTTGCATATATTTTATATGCCTCAAACAGATGGAAACACATTAAATCTCTTATCAGCCCATACATAAAACAAATATCACTTAAAACTAAAAAAATTCTATTATTGGCGCACAAAATTAAGAACATACATATGACTTTAAAACCAAGTTACAGCAATTACAAGCAAATCATTACGTCATCAAATTTCTTAGCTAAGAATCCCTGATACACACACACAGCTCCAGCCTGCATCAAACATCAAGGCCAGCTTTCTTTTGCAGCGATTGTACACAAAAATTCTTATCAACTTGCATACCTCAATTATTTCACTCCCAGCATTTATTCTAAAGCAATGTTAACATACATGAAACTTTTAGTAATACAGAAAACACATTTTCATTTGGGTTTTGACGTCCGCAACCCTACTATTCTCAAACAGATAATAGTAGTCCATCTGGTCAGGGCATATATCAACCAGAAGATTGCGGAGGGCAATTAATTTAGGGAGCTCAAAGGACCCAAATCTCGGCCACCTTAATTCAGGATCAAGGCTGAGAGTATAGGAAACTCAGACCTCTGTGCACAAAGTATAAGGTCTATTTTTTTTTATAACCAAGCAGTACAGAGTTTTCCCTAATTTGCATATACTTTAACAAGGGGAGAGTCTTTGTCTACTTTAGACAACCGGGATCCCATTATTATATCCCTGTTCCTTAAAGTGAATGTAAATTTTGATGACAAAGTGCCCAGTCTACAAAAATTAGACCAAAAACAGGGGCACTTTAACTCCTCAAAATCCACACCTCACCTTAATCCCTAATCAAGTCCCTGCAGTTACCGGACGGACACTTCCTCAACGTCCCTGCCTAGCGGGAGAGGTTAGCACTATAGTCAATCAAGTCCCTGCAGTTACCGGACGGACACTACCTCAACGTCCCTGCTTAGTGGGAGAGATTAGCACTATAGTCTCAAGTCACAATATGTCTTGGATCACTATTTCTGCCTCTGTAAAATCCCTACCACCTGAAACTTTATTTATAGTGGGCTGGCACCCTAATGGTGTTTAACTGCCAGACAGATGTCCCACTGAATTTAATAGTGATCCAGTATATAAAACAAAAACAGGGTAAAAGACCCACAACATATATTACACGTACATGAACACAAAAGACAAGAAGACACTCACAGACTGGTCCAAGGGGTAGATTGTGTCCATTGTTTGTGGTCTGTTCCTCAGGACGTACTCCCTTATCTCCCCCCGGGACTCCCTGGCCAACAAGACAAAACCTCCCACAGGTAAGCTATAGACCTGAATCAGATGGGTGCGCGCAGATGTTGGTTCCCAGCCAGGGAGGCACGGAAAGGTCAACCTGAAGCAAGTTACTGTCGTGAGTGAGCTCGTCTCAGGTGCAGTAATAAAGAGGTCCAGACCAGATATTTATCAAACAAGGGCTCACCTCAGGAGAGGTAATCTTTATTACACTGTTGCAACAGTGTCCCAGAACAAAAAACAGCAACGCAAGACTAACACATTTTCATATACATGCATTTTTATACTATTATAGTAACTTACAAAGCAGAGAGCTAATTGGCTGATAATGATTGGCCAATAAATCTCACATGATTAGTGGTTACTAGGAAAGGAAGAAAAAAAACAGGTCCTCTATGTTAAAATTTGGGAGATATGTTTTCTTGGAATGTGACCAGAGGCTAGCTGGCTAATTGGATTGAGAAGTTGATACTGTACAGAGAAGCCTTGGATTTTACCTTGAGTTTCAGATATTTAGAAAACTTTGCATGGGAGAAGCCATAACTTTAAGATGTACTGATATATACTTTTTAGGCTAAAAGTAAGTTGTTAAAGATACATTACTTATTAGGTCAGGAGTGAATTGCTGGAAAATACAGAAGTAATATATCTGCAGTTTCAGAGAAGAGTTCAGTAAAAGAAAAGGAAAAGTTTGGTTAAACATATAAAATAATGAAAATAGAATAAGCAGCTCATAACAGCTGTCACATGATACAGGGGGAGGGGACATAGACATAACTGAAATTTGTCAGAAAAAAATCTACTACTCATTTGAAGTTCAGGCTAAGTGCTATTGCATTGTCTTTTTATTATTCCTGTATTGATTATGCAAATCTACTGTATTTACTGCGCCTGTATTTCTATTGTATTTACTGTATTTTTAGTATACTTTTTGAGGGGTGCTGTGTGTCCATTCATATGACATAATCCCTCTACACACCAAAGGCACAACAGAGTACATTATGCATTTGCAACAACGCAGCACTCTGCAACCAGGGTAGTCTCCCTCCCTCTTCCTCT